>NC_084649.1:30401968-30701968 GCF_019802595.1 Syngnathoides biaculeatus
TAAAACCATTCATTACTCCATGCCAGCTTCATTTTGAGCTTCACGCTCTCACCTTCCCTACCGAAAGGGCTGCAATTATGTTCGTCGTATCCACCTCAGGGATCGTGCGGTAGGTTGGCACACGGCTGAATGGAGCTGTTATTAGAGAAGACTTCCTTCTTTCTTGTGGATGATGCATTTTTGGTGTTCGTGAGCACTACGGTGAGCAACTTTTTTTTTTTTTTAATGGTCTTAATCATTCACCCATTTTCTACACCACTTTCCTCACAAGGGTTCCGGGAATGCTGGAGCCTATCCCAGCCAACTTTGACATTTGTTGTGTGCAGTTCCCAGTGCACATGGTTGAATCACAAAGATGTGTGGTTCTGCTTTTGCTTGGACAATTGCAGATATGGTTCTCAGACTGCACAGGCTGCTATAAGGCATTAAGGAGCTACATATTCAGCGTCCGATGTCTGGAACATAACCGAAGGAGTCAACATCACGCAGGGACCCATTAGTTCCACGTGTGGAATCAACTTGAGCTTTACACATGTGTTTCTGCAACCTGTCTTCATTGTGGTGTTTGTGGAGGGGACCTTTTCCAACATGTGGGGTTTAAGAAACGTGTGCAGCGCTTGGAACATCATCGGAAGCATCAACATCTTTATGCTGAACCTGGAGTTGGGGGACTTGCAGTATTTGCTCTCGCCACCTTTTCTTGTGGCGTACTACGCAAAAGACAGCCATTGGCAGTTAGGAAAGCCTTTCTCCAAGTTGACCCGCTTCTGCTTCAACCTAAACTTGTACAGCAGTATTGGTTATCTCATTGCCACGGCCTTTGAACTTCTGAAGGGTACCAAGATTTTTACCAAACTGGACTTGAGGAACGCGTACCACCTGGTGCAAATAAGAGAGAGGGATGAGTGAAGACCTGTATGTCAAGGCTGAAAAATGTGAGTTCCACCAACCCTCCGTGCCATTCTTGGGCTTTGTCTTGGCAAGGAAAGATACGCATGGATCCCTGCAAGGTCGAGGCCGTTCTTCATTAGCCCACTCCAACTACCCGCAAGGAGGTGCAGAGGTTCATTGGGTTTGGTAACTTCGACTGCAGATTTATCCGAAACTTTAGTACCGTTGCGGCCCCATTGGATGCACTAACCTCACCCCACAGTTGGTGACTATTCGCTGTTTTGGCTCGACTACTCTTTCTGTCAACTTCTATTTTGTGTTAGCTATTTTATCGTGTTTGTGTTGTATTGATGTGTATGAGATTCTTCTTTTCCTTTCGGCTTGTCCCGTTAGGGGTCGCCACAGCGTGTCATCTTTTGCCATCTTAGCCTATCTCCTGCATCTTCCTCTCTAACCCCAACTGCCCTCATGTCTTCCCTCACCACATCCATAAACCTTCTCTTTGGTCTTCCTCTCGCTCTTTTGCCTGGGAGCTCCATCCTTAGCATCCTTCTACCAATATACTCACTCTCTCGCCTCTGAACATGTCCAAACCATCGAAGTCTGCTCTCTCGAATCTTGTCTCTAAAACATCCAGCTTTGGCTGTCCCTCTAATGAGCTCATTTCTAATCCTATCCAACCTGGTCACTCCGAGCGAGAACCTCAACATCTTCATTTCTGCCACCTCCAGTTCAGATTCCTGTTGTTTCTTCAGTGCCACTGTCTCTAATCCGTACATCATGGCCGGCCTCACCACTGTTTTGTAAACTTTGCCCTTCATCCTAGCAGACACTCTTCTGTCACATAACACACCAGACACCTTTCGCCAGCTGTTCCAACCTGCTTGGACCCGTTTCTTCACTTCCTGACCACACTCTCCATTGCTCTGTATTGTTGACCCCAAGTATTTGAAGTCGTCCACCCTCGCTATCTCTTCTCCCTGTAGCCTCACTCTTCCCCCTCTACTTTTCTCATTCACGCACATATATTCTGTTTTACTTCGGCTAATCTTCATTCCTCTCCTTTCCAGTGCATGTCTCCATCTTTCCAATTGTTCCTCTGCATGCTCCCTGCTTTCACTGCATATGACAATATCATCTGCGAACATCATGGTCCAAGGGGATTCCAGTCTAACCTCATCTGTCAGCCTATCCATTACCACTGCAAACAGGAAGGGGCTCAGAGCTGATCCCTGATGCAGTCCCACCTCCACCTTAAATTCCTCTGTCACACCTAAGGCACACCTCACCATTGTTCTGCTGCCATCATACATGTCCTGTACTATTTTAACATACTTCTCTGCCACACCAGACTTACGCATGCAGTACCACAGTTCCTCTCTTGGTACTCTGTCATAGGCTTTCTCTAGATCCACAAAGACACAATGTAGCTCCTTGTGACCTTCTCTGTACTTTTCCACAGGCATCCTCAAGGCAAATAATGCATCTGTGATACTCTTTCTAGGCATGAAACCATACTGTTGCTCGCAGATACTTACTTCTGTCCTGAGTCTAGCCTCCACTACTCTTTCCCATAACTTCATTGTGTGGCTCATCAACTTTATTCCTCTATAGTTCCCACAGCTCTGAACATCCCCTTTGTTCTTAAAAATGGGAACTAGAACACTTTTCCTCCATTCTTCAGGCATCTTTTCGCCCGCTAGTATTCTGTTGAATAAGTTGGTCAAAAACTCCACAGCCATCTCTCCAAATTGCTTCCATACCTCTACCGGTATGTCATCAGGACCAACTGCCTTCCCATTTTTCATCCTTTGTAATGCCTTTCTGACTTCCCCTTTAGTAATCATTTCCACTTCCTGTTCCTTCACTCTTGCCTCTTCAACTCTTCCTTCTCTCTCATTTTCTTCATTCATCAACTTCTCAAAGTATTCTTTCCATCTATTTAGCACACTACCGGCACCAGTCAACACATTTCCATCTCTATCCTTAATCACCCTAACCTTCTGCACATCCTTCCCATCTCTATCCCTCTGTCTGGCCAACCTGTAGAGATCCTTTTCTCCTTCTTTCGTGTCCAACCTGGTGTACATGTCTTCATATGCCTCTTGTTTAGCCTTTGCCACCTCTACCTTTGCCTTACGTCGCATCTCGATGTACTCCTTTCGCCTCTCCTCAGTCCTCTCAGTATCCCACTTCTTCTTCGCGAATCTCTTTCCTTGTATGACTCCCTGTATTATGGGGTTCCACCACCAAGTCTCCTTCTCCCCTTTCCTACCAGATGACACACCAAGTACTCTCCTGCCTGTCTCTCTGATCACCTTGGCTGTCGTCGTCCAGTCTTCCGGGAGCTTCGGTTGTCCATCGAGAGCCTGTCTCACCTCTTTCCGGAAGGCCGCACAACATTCTTCCTTTCTCAGCTTCCACCACATGGTTCTCTGCTCTACCTTTGTCTTCTTAATCTTCCTACCCACCACCAGAATCATCCTACATACTACCATCCTATGCTGTCGAGCTACACTCTCCCCTACCACTACTTTACAGTCAGTAACCTCCTTCAGATTACATCGTCTGCACAAAATATAATCTACCTGCGTGGTTCTACCGCCGCTCTTGTAGGTCACTATATGTTCCTCCCTCTTTTGGAAATAAGTGTTCACTACAGCCATCTCCATCCTTTTTGCAAAGTCCACCACCATCTGCCCTTCAAAGTTCCTTTCCTGGATGCCGTACTTACCCATCACTTCTTCATCGCCCCTGTTTCCTTTACCAATATGTCCATTACAATCTGCACCAATCACAACTCTCTCGCTGTCTGGGATGCTCAGAACTACTTCATCTAGTTCCTTCCAGAATTTCTCTTTCAACTCTAGGTCACATCCTACCTGTGGTGCATAGCCGCTAACCACATTATACATAACACCCTCAATTTCAAATTTTAGTCTCATCACTCGATCTGATACTCTTTTCACCTCCAAGACATTCTTAGCCAGCTCTTCCTTTAAAATAACCCCTACTCCATTTCTCTTCCCATCTACTCCGTGGTAGAATAATTTAAACCCTGCTCCCAAACTTCTAGCCTTACTACCTTTCCACCTGCTCTCTTGGATGCACAGAATATCAACCTTTCTCCTAATCATCATGTCAACCAACTCCTGAGCTTTTCCTGTCATAGTCCCAACATTCAAAGTCCCTACACTCAGTTGTAGGCTCTGTGCATTCCTCTTTTTCTTCTGACGCTGGATCCGGTTTCCTCCTCTTCTTTGTCTTCGACCCACAGTAGCTGAATTTCCACCGACGCCCTGCAGGTTAGCAGTGCCGGGGGCGGGCGTTGTTAACCCGGGCCACGACCGATCCGGTATGGGATTCTTTAGATAAACGCTCATATTTGTTTGGCACAGTTTTTACGCCGGATGCCCTTCCTGACGCAACCCTCTGCATTTATCCGGGCTTGGGACCGGCCTACAGATTGCACTGGTTTGTGCCCCCATAGGGCTGCATTGATGTGTATGAGATTAAACTGTCTTAAACGTAATACAACTCCCTTGTCAGATGTTGCTCGTTTGAACAAAGGGGATGTTCGTCTAAATTTACATGTAACACATTGGAGACTGTAAACTGCTAGCAGTTAAGATAGCCATGTCAGAATGGAGACATTGGTTAGAGGGAACGCAGGTCCCCTTCTTGGTATTACCAGACCACAAAAACTTATATAAGAATAGATTGGGTCAGCCAAAAGGCTTAACGTCAACTATCCCATACCACATCTTCCAAAATGTTAATCTCCAAACCAGGATTTTGAAGCAAGAAGGCATCTGTCAGGACAGCTTCTGTGACGTCTAAATTTATGGACGTGCCACCAGGATTTGAATTTGAAATGTCACAGAAAACAGAATTTGAATTTGAAATGCCACAGAAAACAGGATTTGAATTTGAAAGTGATCTCATTTTCAATAGTTCTATTTCAGTGTAACTTTTAAATGTTAACAATTCAACTGGCTACAATTTGCTGTCTGAAATTCAAATTGGCATCTGTGCCACCAGGCAGGGTTACTTCAGGTCAGAACAGAACACCCAACCAATCACAGTCACACTTTCTTAGTCACGTGACATCACATACTAAGAAAGCGTAACTGGATTGGCTGGCTGTTTGGACCTTTGAACCTTTTTTTCCCTCTATGCACTGCCACAACTTCGATTTTTATGTATACATTTACAAAAGATGGATAACTGAAAGGGCAGCACGGTGGATCAGCTGGTAAACCATTGGGCTCACAGTTCTCAGGTCCCCGGTTCAATTCTGGACCTGCCAGTGTGGAGTTTGCATGTTCTCCCCGTGCCTGCGTTGGTTTTCTACGGGCACTCCGGTTTCCTCCCACATTCCAAAAACATGCAACATTAATTGGACACTCTAAATTGCCCCTAGGTGTGATTGTGAGTGCGAATGGTTGTTTGTTTGCATGTGTCCTGCGATTGGCTGCCAACCAGTTCAGGGTGTACCCCGCCTCCTGCCCGTTGACAGCTGGGATAGGCTCCAGCACTCCCCGTGACCCACGTGAGGATAAGCGGTGAAGAAAATGGATGGATGGAAAACTGAAAGGTGCATGCTTACGGATTCATAATACTGCACTGAAAATGAGATATTCTTTCGCTAAACATTTCAAACTGAGTCACTGATGGTGTCGTAGTACACACACCTGCCTTTGGTGCGGGGAGCGTGAGATTGATTCCTGCTCAGTGATGGTGTTGATATCTCCCCTGCGACTGACTAGGGGCCAGAGCAGGGTGGAGTCCGCCTTTTGCCCAGAGCTAGCTGGGATAGGCTTCCAGCTTTCCTGTGACCCTTGTGAGGATAAGTGGCTTGGATCATGGATGGATGGATTTCAAACTGCTCATATAATTTGTCACATCATTTTCAATAAGGTGGCCCGGGGGGACAACTTGTTTGGACGTTGGCCTCACAGTTCTGAGGACCAGAGTTCAAAGCCCGGCCCCGCCTGTGGGGTGTTTGTATGTTGTCCCTGTCCCTGTGTGGGTTTTCTCCAGGCACTCTGGTTTCCTCCCACATTGCAAAATAAAAATGCATTAATTGGGGACTCTAAATTGCCCTGTGATTACCTGGCAACTAGTTCATGGATGGATGGCTTTTTAAGAAGATAATAATGAATAAATGTGAATATTTTCCCCAAAAATACTTGTAATTATTTTTCCCAAAACAATAGGGAACATTTTTAACTGTTTTTATTTATAGAATTTTAAGCCACTGTGGTATTGTGGTCCACTTGAGATCTAATTGGGGGACTACAATGATTTTGATACCCCGGATTTAGATTTATGGCACGAGCCTTCTGTGTGACATTCACCCATTATTTGATAGTGAATTATTCAAGATCCTAAATTACATTGAGCTGCCCCCCATTGCTTTTTGATGAGATTGAGATCTTGGCTTTGAAAGGCCCACTCCACTTCCTTAATTTTGGTGTTCTTGAAGAAACTTTGTACACATTTTGACCTATGCTTTGGTTCATGCAGCATGGTGGATGACTAGTTAGCATATCATGTCTCGTAGTTTTGAAGACCGAGGACGAAATATGGCTAATTTGGGTTAATTTGGTGTAGAGTATGGCCGTTCTCCTTGTGCATGCGTATTTTCACTCCGGGTACTCCAGTTTCCTCCCACATTCCCAAACCCGCATGGTAGATTAATTGGTGACCCTAAATTTCCCATAGGTGTGAATGAGAATGGTTGTGTGTTTATTCAATGTGTGCCCTGCAATTGGCTGATGACCAGTTCAGGGTGTACTCCGCCTCTCGCCCCCTGTTGGCTAGGATCGGCTCCAGCATACCCACGACACGAGTGCGAATAAGCAGTGTAGAAAACGACTGGATATTTTGGTTCATTCTCTTTTTAAATATAAGCAGTGAAGACTGTAGTGTATTCCACCATATGTTGCCTCCCCACAACCACACAAAATTCAGAACAGCTTGCCTGGAGACATATACCGGTACTTATAAATCGTCATATTTCTTTGACGATTTCTCCAATTTCAATCGATGCTCTGTGCATTCCTCTTCTTATGTGGACAAATCCAGTTTCCTCCTCTTCTTTGTCTTTGACCCACAGGAGCTGAATTTCCACCGATACCCTGCAAATTAATGGTGCCGAGAATTGTTAACCCAGGCCATGACCGATCCAGTATGGTATTCCTTAGATGAATGCTCATATTTGTTTGGCACAGTTTTACACTGGATGCCCTTCCTGACACAACTCATTTATCTGGGCTTGGGACTAGCCTACAGATTGCACTGACTAGTGCCCTCATAGAGCTGCATTACCTTTCAGTTATCCATCTTTTGTAAATGTCTACATAAAAATTTAATTTGTTGCACTGGATGGGGGGGAGAGCAGGGTGCAAATCCCGAACCCACCTGTGTGAAGTTTGCATGTTCTCCCTTTGCCTGTGTGTGTTTTCTTCCTCCCAAATCCCCAAAACATGCATTCATTGGAGACTATCCAGTAAATTACCTGTAGGTGTGATTGTGAGTGCGACTGGTTCTTTTTTTCTAAGTGTCCTGGGACTGGCAGGTGACTAGTTAAGGCTGCCTGAAGATACCTGGGATAGGCTCCAGAACTCTCAGAACCCTTGTGAGGATAACCGCTTCAGATAATGGATGAACAGAAAAAGGTTCCAACAAACCGACCTCTTTCGAAGTGAAACTTTTAACTGGAATTTTGTAATAATCAATGTATTAAAACATTTCTACAGGGTGTATTTATTTTCACAGTGTGAACATGGCACACAATTTGTGTCCTCCTGAAACTTGGTATTGTTCAGCCTTCACAAGTGCATCAATGTCATTTAAGTGTTTTTAGTGCACCCTCCAGTGGACAAAAATCTAAATAAATGTTACTTGGATTGAAAAACAGCAGTCAATGTGTTCTCCATCTCCACGGCCGGATGGGACTCCCTGAAGGCCCGGTTCTGTCCTGCTGGCAGTATATTTGACATCCTGAGTCTAAATAGTTTGGGATCACAAATACTCTGTGACCCTTGTGAGAAAAAACGGCTCAGAAAATCGAGGGATTGATATTCTGGACAATTAAGTTGGTTATTTATATGATTAAAAATTAATTAAAATATATAAATTAGAAATTAATAAAAATAAAGGAATAATAAGGAGGGCAGCAAAGTGGCACGAGCTGTGAAATCAAATTTAAAGACCCACTAACATTTTGTGTTTTACTTTTAAATATCCTTCTTTTCATCTTCTTTTTCTTTTGGCTTGTCCTCTTCGGGGTCGCCACAGCGTTTCATCTTTTTCCATCTAAGCCTATCTCGTGCATTCTTTTCTCTATCACCCACTGTCCTCATGTCCTCCCTCACCAGATCCATCAACGTTTTCTTTGGTGTCCCTCTCACTCTTTTGCCTAGCAGTTCCATCCTCAGCACCCTTTTACCAATATACTCACTCTCTCGCCTCTGAACAGGTCTAAACCATCGAAGTCTGCTGTCCTTCACCTTGTCTCCAAAACATCCAACTTTGGCTGTCCCTCGAATGAAGTCATTTCTAATCCTATCCAATCTGTTCACACCAAGCGAGAACCTCAGCATCTTCATTTCTGCTACCTCAAGTTCTTCTTCCTGTTGTTTCTTCAGGACCGCCATCTCTAATCCGAACATCATGGCCGGCCTCACCGCTGTTTTATAAATTTTGCCCTTCATCCTGGCGGATACTCTTCTGTCAGATAGAACACCAGACACCTTCCGCCAACTTTTCACCGTACTTGGATCCGTTTCTTCACTTCCTTACCACACTCTCCAATACTATGTATTGTTGACCACAAGTATTTGAAGTCATCCACTTTCACTATCTCTTTCCCTGGAGCTTCACTCTCCCCCCTCCGCCCCTCTCATTCACGCACATATTCTGTTGTCTTCAGCTAATCTTCATTCCTCTCCTTTGCAGTGCCTACCTCCATCTTTCTAATTGTTCCTCTGCCTGTTCCCTGCTTTCACTGCAGACCACAATATCATCTGCGAACATCATGGTCCAAGGGTAATCCAGTCTAACCTCGTCTGTCAGCCTATCCATTACTACTGCAAACAGGAAGGGGCTCAGCGCGGAACCCTGATGCAGTCCCACCTCCACCTTAAATTCTTCTGACACACCAACGACACATCTCACCACTGTTCTGCTACCCTCATACATATGCTGTACTATTCTTGAATATTTCTCTGCCACACCAGACTTGCGCATACAGTACCACAGTTCGTCTCTTGGTACTCTGGCATCGGGTTTCTCTAGGTCTACAAAGACACAATGTAGCTCCTTGTGACCTCTGTACTTTTCCACGAGCATCCTCAAGGCAAATAGTGCATCTGTGGTACTCTTTCTTGGCCTGGAACCATATTGTTGCTTGCAGATACTTACTTCTGTCCCGAGTCTAGCCTCCACTACTCTTTCCCGTAACTTCATTGTGTGGCTCATCATCTTTACTCCTCTGAAGTTTCCAGAGTTCTGAACATCGCATTTGTTCTTAAAAATGGGGACTAGGACACTTTTCCTCCATTCTTCTGGCATCTTCTCACCTGCTAGTATTCTATCACCAAATTGCTTCCATACCTCCACTGGTATGTCATCGGGACCAACTGTTTTTCCATTTTTCATTCTGTTCAGTGCCTTCTCCCTTACTAAATCTAAGCCACTTCCCGGTCATTCACGCTTGCCTCTTCTACTCTACCTTGTCTCCCATTTTCTTTATTCATTAACTTCTTAAAGTACTCTTTCCATCTACTTAGTACACTACTGGCAGCAGTCAACATATTTCCATCGCTATCCTGAATCACCTTTACTTGCTGCACATCCTTCCCATCTCTATCCCTCTGTCTGCCCAACCGGTGGCGCTCCTTTTCTCCTTCTTTCGTATCCACCTAGAGTACATGTCGTCATATGTACTCTTGTTTAGCCTTTGCCACCTCTACCTTTGTCCTCTCCGTATCCCACTTCTTCGCTAATCTCTTACCTTGGATGATTTCTTATATTTTGGGGTTCCACCACCAAGTCTCCTTCTCCCGTTTCTTACCAGAAGACACCCCAAGTAGTCTCCTGCCTGCCTCTCTGAATACCTTGGCAGTAGTATTCCAGTCTTCAGAGAGCTCTTTCTGTCCATCGAGAGCCTGTCTCTCTTTCCGGAAGACCACACAACATTCTTCCTTTCTCAACTTCCACCACCTGACTCTCTGCTCTACCTTTGTCTTCTTATCTTCCTACCCACTACCAGAGTCATCCTACACACGACCATCCTATGCTGTCGAGCTACACTCTCCCCCACCACAACCTTACAGTCGGTAACCTCCTTCAGATTACTTCGTCTGCACAAAATATAATCAACCTGCATGCTTCTACCTCCGCTCTTGTAGGTCACTCTATGTGTTCACCACTGCCATCCTTTTTGTGAAGTCCACCACCATCTGCTCCTCAAAGTTCCTTTGCTGAATGCCGTACTTACCCATCACTTCTTCATAGCCCCGGTTTCCTTCGCCAACATGTCCATTGATATTGGCACCAATCACAACTCTCTCTGGGATGCACAGGACTACTTTGTCTAGTTCCTTCCAGAATTTCTCTTTCAACTTGAGGTCACATCCTACCTGTGGGGCATAGCCGCTTATCACATTATCTCATGCATCTTTTTCTCATGTGCAGAAAAACACCCCAAAGCATGATGCTACCACCCCCATGCTTCACAGGAGGGATGGTGTTCTTGGAATGGAACTCATCATTCGTCTTCCTCCAAACACGGTTAGTGGAATTATGATCCATTTTGGTCTCATCTGACCACAAAACGTTCTCCCATGACTCCTCTGTATCATCCAAATGGTCATTGGCAAACTTAAGACGGGCCTTGACATGTGCTGGTTTAAGCAGTGGAACATTTCCCTGCCATGCATAATTTCAAACAATGACATCTTATATATTACCAAGAGTCACCTTGGAAACGGTGGTCCCAGCTCTTTTCAGGTCATTGAGCAAGTCCTGTCGTGTAGTCCTGGGCTGATTCCTTACCTGTCTAAGGATAATTGAGACCCTATGAGGTGAAACCTTCCATGGGGCTCCATTTCGATTGAGATTGACCGTCATGTTTAGCTTATAGTGGGCCTTTTTTTACCAAGCTGCTTGGCAATTTTTCCATAGCACTTTCCAGCCATTTTGAGTTGTACAATTATGTCTCTGGTGTCTTTGGACATCGTTTTGGTTTTGGCCATGTTACAAGTTTGAGTCTTACTGATTGTATGCGGTGGACAGGTGTCTTTATGCAGCTAACGACGTCACACAGGTGCATCTGATTCAGGATAATACATGGAGTGGAGGTGGACTTTTAAAAGTGGACTAACAGGTCTTTGAGGGTCAGAATTCTAGCTGATAGACAGGCGTTCAAATACTTATTTGTATCACACAAATAAATTGTTAAAAAAATCATACATTGTGATTTATGGATTTTTCTTTTTAGATTATCTCTCTCACAGTGGACATGCACCAATGATGAAAATTTCAGACCCCTCCATGATTTCTAAGTGGGAGAACTTGCAATATAGCAGGATATTCAAATACTTGTTTTCTTCACTGTATCAGCTGCCCCAGGAGTCCCACAGGCCAGAAATGCCCGATAGGACTCCTTCTTCAGCTTGATGGTATCCCTCATTGTTGGAGTCCACCAACATGTTCGTGGGTTGCTGCCACGACAGGCACCGTCCACCTTACAGCCACAGCTCCAGCCGGCTGCCTCAGCAATGGAGGCACGGAACATTGTCCACTCTGACTCAATGTCCTCCGTGTTGTGAGCAAAGTTCTTTCGGAAGTGGGAGTTGAAATTCCTTCTGATAGGGGAATCTGCCAGCCGTTCCCAGCAGACCCTCACAATACGTTTGGCCGTGTCACGTCGGACACGCATCGTCCCTCACCATCGAACCCAACTCACCACCAGGTGGTGATTAGTTGATAGCTCCGCCCCTCTCTTCACCTGCGTGTCCAAGACGTGGTCATAAGTCCGATGACTCGACCACAAAGTCGATCATCAAACTGTGACCTAGGGTTTCCTGGTGCCAAGTGGACATGTGAACACCCTTACGGCTGAACAATGTCTTCGTTATGGACAATCCGTGATGAGCACAGAAGCCCAGTAAGAGAACACCACTCGAGTTCTGATCGGGGGGGCTGTTCTTCCCACTCACACCCTTCCAGTTCTCACTGTTATTGCCCACGTGGGCATTGAAGTTGCCCAGCAGAATGGTGGAGTCGCCAGAGGGGGTGCTCTCCAGCACTCCCTCTAAGAACTCCAAAAAGGGTGGGTACTCTGAACTGCCGTTTGGAGCATAAGCACATACAACAGTCAAAACCTGTCCCCCTACCTGCAGGCGGAGGGAAGCTACCCACTCGTCCACCGGGGTAAACCCCAATTTACAGGCCCCGAGCCGGGGGACAATAAACCACACCTGCTCGGTTTCTCGCCCCATCGTCAACTCCAGAGTGGAACTGTCCAACCCCTCTCAAGAGGAGTGGTGCCAGAGCCCAAGCGAGTCCGACTATATCTAGTCTGAACTTCTCAACCTTACGCACCAACTCGGGCTCCATTCTGCCAAAGAGGTGACATTCCATGTCCCTTGAGTTAGTTTCTGTAGCCGGGGATCGGATCACCAAGGTCCCCGCCTTCCGCCACCCCCCAACCCACTTCTCACCCGACCCCTATGGTCCCTCTCACAGGTGGTGAGCCCATGGGAAGGGAGACCAATATTATCCTTTCGAGATGTGCCCGGCCAAGCCCCATGGGTGCAGGCCTGGCCACCAGGCGCTCACCTTAAAGCCTTACCTCCTGGCCTGGCTCCAGAGAGGGGGGGGGGGGGGCTGTGAACCGCATCCAGGTAAGGGAAACCAAGATCCAATTTTTGTACTCATCATAGGGATTTTGGGGTCGTACTTTGTCTGGTCCCTCACCTAGGACCTGTTTGCCATGGGTGCCCTAGCAGGGGCATGAAGCCCCAGACAACTTATCTCCTAGGATCATTGGGACACACAAACCGCTCCACCACGATAAGGTGACAGCTAGAGGAGGGGCTAAAAAATAGCAATGGTCACAAATTGTTATTATTATTATTTGTGCTTTAAATTTTGTATCTGAGTTGCTTACATTAATTACATTTTAAAAATAATGTCCTATCGTAAATATATTTCATGTAAAATGAATTCTGATTCTGATGTTTGCCGCAAACAGATCATGTAGCCCTTCATACTATCAATGCAATAGGCTGGCAACCAGTTCAAAGTGTACCTTGCCTCCTCCCCGATGACGGTTGGGCTTGGCTCCAGGACTCTCGTGACCCTCATGAGGTTTAGCGGGTCAGAAAATGGATAGCTGAATGGATTAGCAACGATAAGGCATAGTCTCTTCTAAAAGTGAAAATTATTTTATTATTGTCATGCCGAACACCATTTTGAAGCATCTGGGTGTCCACATGTGCATTTGGCACCAGGACACCCTAGGTCGCAGTTCAATGATAGACTTTGTGGTCGTGTCATCAGACTTACAACCACACGTCTTGGACAATTGGGTAAAGAAACCATTAACTGATAACCACCTAGTGGTGAGTTGGGTCCCATGGTGGAGGAAGACGCCAGTCTGACATGGCAGACACAAACGTATTGTGAGGGTTTGTTTGGAACATCTGAATGAATCCCAGAATCTCAGAAGGATTTTCAACTCCAACCTCTGACAGAACTTTACACTTGTTCCAGGGGAGGTGGGGGACATTGAGTTCGAGTGGACGATGTTCCATGCCTCTATTGCGGAGACGGCAGACCGAAGCTTCCTCTCGAGGGTGTCTGGGCTCTCTCTGAGAGAAAGGGTGATAGATAGATAGATCTGAGAGGGTCTCAGAGCACGGCTCCTGCACCTCATCATTGAGAGGAGCCAGATGAAGTGGCTGGGGCATCTGGTTTGGATGCCTCCTGGACGCCTCCCTGTTGAAGTGTTTTGGGCACTTCCCAGGAGACTCAGGGGATGACCCAGGACATGATGGAGAGACTATGTCTCTGGGCTGGCCTGAGAACGCTTTGGTATCCCTCTGGAAGACCTGGATGAAGTATCTGGGGAAAGGGAAGTCTTGCTGTCACTTCTAAAGCTATTGACCCCGCGACCCGACCTCAGAGAAGTGGTAGAAGATGGATGTATGGATATACACTGTACATAGCTTTTCTTCACTTCCTTTGTTAATAGTTGTATTTTTGACTGCTTTGATTGTTTAAACACAAATACATCCATTTGTACTTACAATTTTTTTCTTAATTGCATCAACAATTTTGGCAATGGCTCCCCTTTTGAACACCTGTACCCCAAATTATCTGTGCACGTGCCAGTTTAATACTCAAGTTAATATAATGTCACACTTTATCCAGGCAAAGCTCAGCTATGTTATTTTCACTTGAAGGTAATTATAGTTTTATCTGATTATCACCTGTAGGTAGTTTAAAAAACACTGCTTTATACTTGGGTGAACATTTAATCTAATACTGTACTGGAACTCCTGTATTTAAAGAACGGGTGTGATCCCTAAAAACATTCTAAAATAGATATTGTCATGAAAAATACATATAACATTATTCACTTCAATGTCTATACGAAGAAAAAAAAAAAGGGACCGGAGAGTGCGTCATCCATGCACAAAGTTGCGCAATTGAGTGTCCCTCGACATCCAAGTGGTCGCCATATTAGTCATGTCCTCTGTCCTTGACATCATCGTCACTTCTGCCGTTGAAAACGCACAGTGCCCGCTACTATGGAAGCTGAACAACAGAGATATTCGCATTTTTACGACACCACTTCTGACACGGAAGCTCTTTTCGAAAAGGAGAACACCACACAACCGAGTGAAGTTACCGGGGCAATATTACACTATTGTTTCGAGCCCTCAGGGCAATATTACACTATTGTTTCGAGCCATATTCAGATGATATCCGATCACGGCCAAACCGCATCCCGTCCGATCCACTCCCGCATGAGCCGCAATGGCTCATCTCCGCCGGCCGGTGTGACTGATGACAGAGCTGAGCGGTGCTGCTTTAGGGGGGTGCTCGCAGTTGAGCCGGGGCACTTTATTGCTTTATGTGCGCACGCAAAGCCCTGAACGCGGCGCCTCAGCAGTGTGGCTGAGTTTCGGAGCCCGTGGTGGCATATAAAGAGCAGGTGGAGCCTAGCTATGTTGCTTTTAGGGGTATGTTCAAAGTCGCCGCGGTACGCAATGAACACTATTGAGACATTGTTGGCTGGACGACGCGCATATCGACACATTTCATACGCAGATCTTTTGTTACGTTATGAGAGAGACTGATTACGTGGTCCGCCCCAAAGTATTATTTTTTTTAGTAGCTGTATGTTATGAGAGAGACTGACTACGTGGTCCGCCCCAAACTATATATATATATTTTTTTTTTCTTTTTTTGCAGCTGTATACACACCTGTTATTTGGAACCCACAAAGTTCTCTTCCTCTGCACCCGTGCAATCCATTTTTCACAACAAACAGGGTCTCTTTCAAACTTATGAAGGGTAATTCCATTCTTCCGAGTGTCCAAGCAATGAGCTGGCATTTGGGCTAACACGAAGGAACAACGAGCTACCTTCTTCTTCTTTTCCTTTCGGCTTGTCCCGTTAGGGGTCGCCACAGCGTGTCATCTTTTGCCATCTTAGCCTATCTCCTGCATCTTCCTCTCTAACCCCAACTGCCCTCATGTCTTCCCTCACCACATCCATAAACCTTCTCTTTGGTCTTCCTCTCGCTCTTTTGCCTGGGAGCTCCATCCTCAGCATCCTTCTACCAATATACTCACTCTCTCGCCTCTGAACATGTCCAAACCATCGAAGTCTGCTCTCTCGAATCTTGTCTCCAAAACATCCAGCTTTGGCTGTCCCTCTAATGAGCTCATTTCTAATCCTATCCAACCTGGTCACTGCGAGCGAGAACCTCAACATCTTCATTTCTGCCACCTCCAGTTCAGATTCCTGTTGTTTCTTCAGTGCCACTGTCTCTAATCCGTACATCATGGCCGGCCTCACCACTGTTTTGTAAACTTTGCCCTTCATCCTAGCAGACACTCTTCTGTCACATAACACACCAGACACCTTTCGCCAGCTGTTCCAACCTGCTTGGACCCGTTTCTTCACTTCCTTACCACACTCACCATTGCTCTGGATTGTTGACCCCAAGTATTTGAAGTCATCCACCCTCGCTATCTCTTCTCCCTGTAGCCTCACTCTTCCCCCTCCACTTTTCTCATTCACGCACATATATTCTGTTTTACTTCGGCTAATCTTCATTCCTCTCCTTTCCAGTGCATGTCTCCATCTTTCCAATTGTTCCTCTGCATGCTCCCTGCTTTCACTGCATATGACAATATCATCTGCGAACATCATGGTCCACGGGGATTCCAGTCTAACCTCATCTGTCAGCCTATCCATTACCACTGCAAATAGGAAGGGGCTCAGAGCTGATCCCTGATGCAGTCCCACCTCCACCTTAAATTCCTCTGTCACACCTAAGGCACACCTCACCATTGTTCTGCTGCCATCATACATGTCCTGTACTATTTTAACATACTTCTCTGCCACACCAGACTTACGCATGCAGTACCACAGTTCCTCTCTTGGTACTCTGTCATAGGCTTTCTCTAGGTCCACAAAGACGCAATGTAGCTCCTTCTGACCTTCTCTGTACTTTTCCACGAGCATCCTCAAGGCAAATAATGCATCTGTGGTACTCTTTCTAGGCATGAAACCATACTGTTGCTCGCAGATACTTACTTCTGTCCTGAGTCTAGCCTCCACTACTCTTTCCCATAACTTCATTGTGTGGCTCATCAACTTTATTCCTCTATAGTTCCCACAGCTCTGAACATCCCCTTTGTTCTTAAAAATGGGAACTAGAACACTTTTCCTCCATTCTTCAGGCATCTTTTCGCCCGCTAGTATTCTGTTGAATAAGTTGGTCAAAAACTCCACAGCCATCTCTCCAAATTGCTTCCATACCTCTACCGGTATGTCATCAGGACCAACTGCCTTTCCAGTTTTCATCCTTTGTAGTGCCTTTCTGACTTCCCCCTCAGTAATCATTTCCACTTCCTGGTCCTTCACTCTTGCCTCTTCAACTCTTCCTTCTCTCTCATTTTCTTCATTCAACAACTTCTCAAAGTATTCTTTCCATCTATTTAGTACACTACCGGCACCAGTCAACACATTTCCATCTCTATCCTTAATCACCCTGACCTGCTGCACATCCTTCCCATCTCTATCCCTCTGTCTGGCCAACCTGTAGAGATCCTTTTCTCCTTCTTTCGTGTCCAACCTGGTGTACATGTCTTCATATGCCTCTTGTTTAGCCTTTGCCACCTCTACCTTTGCCCTACGTCGCATCTCGATGTACTCCTTTCGCCTCTCCTCAGTCCTCTCAGTATCCCACTTCTTCTTCACTAATCTCTTTCCTTGTATTACTCCCTGTATTTTGGGGTTCCACCACCAAGTCTCCTTCTCCCCTTTCCTACCAGATGACACACCAAGTACTCTCCTGCCTGTCTCTCTGATCACCTTGGCTGTCGTCGTCCAGTCTTCCGGGAGCTTCGGTTGTCCATCGAGAGCCTGTCTCACCTCTTTCCGGAAGGCCGCACAACATTCTTCCTTTCTCAGCTTCCACCACATGGTTCTCTGCTCTACCTTTGTCTTCTTAATCTTCCTACCCACCACCAGAGTCATCCTACACACTACCATCCTATGCTGTCGAGCTACACTCTCCCCTACCACTACTTTACAGTCAGTAACCTCCTTCAGATTACATCGTCTGCACAAAATATAATCTACCTGCGTGGTTCTACCTCCGCTCTTGTAGGTCACTATGTGTTCCTCCCTCTTCTGGAAATAAGTGTTCACTACAGCCATCTCCATCCTTTTTGCAAAGTCCACCACCATCTGCCCTTCAAAGTTCCTTTCCTCGATGCCGTACTTACCCATCACTTCTTCATCGCCCCTGTTTCCTTTACCAATATGTCCATTACAATCTGCACCAATCACAACTCTCTCGCTGTCTGGGATGCTCAGAACTACTTCATCTAGTTCCTTCCAGAATTTCTCTTTCAACTCTAGGTCACATCCTACCTGTGGTGCATAGCCGCTAACCACATTATACATAACACCCTCAATTTCAAATTTTAGTCTCATCACTCGATCTGATACTCTTTTCACCTCCAAGACATTCTTAGCCAGCTCTTCCTTTAAAATAACCCCTACTCCATTTCTCTTCCCATCTACTCCGTGGTAGAATAATTTAAACCCTGCTCCCAAACTTCTAGCCTTACTACCTTTCCACCTGCTCTCTTGGATGCACAGAATATCAACCTTTCTCCTAATCATCATGTCAACCAACTCCTGTGCTTTTCCTGTCATAGTCCCAACATTCAAAGTCCCTACACTCAGTTGTAGGCTCTGTGCATTCCTCTTTTTCTTCTGACGCTGGATCCGGTTTCCTCCTCTTCTTTGTCTTCGACCCACAGTAGCTGAATTTCCACCGACGCCCTGCAGGTTAGCAGTGCCGGGGGCGGGCGTTGTTAACCCGGGCCACGACCGATCCGGTATGGGATTCTTTAGATGAACGCTCATATTTGTTTGGCATAGTTTTTACGCCGGATGCCCTTCCTGACGCAACCCTCTGCATTTATCCGGGCTTGGGACCGGCCTACAGATTGCACTGGTTTGTGCCCCCATAGGGCTGCATTGAACAACGAGCTACCTTCCTGGAGGTAAAAGTAATGGAAACAAACGAGTCCACTAGGGGGCGCCTCAGTCCTGTACGTCACTTCCTGCTTCTTCTCGAAAACAAATCCCTCGAGAGGATTTTCATGGCGGGAGTTACAAAAAGCTATACACGTCAAAATCATGTTTTGTGGTGAAAAAACATGGACCATATTGGCTGTGGGTTTTTCATTAATAATATACCAAAAAATCATCCATTTGACGACACTTGACCTTGAAAGCAATTAAAAAATTGTATACTTTGAAGTTTAAATCTTTTTTCATTATGAATTAAATAAATAGAATTATTATTACTGAGCCTATTATATAAATAATAGACATGTAGCAATATAAGTGGTAATCGTGAGTTTATATCATTAAAAGAAATCACCAGACGGTCATCGAATGATTGCACGAACTCATCACTGATGTAGGTTTTATTTTGAAAGGCTCGAATACGGAAGTCTGCCCAGACAGAATGGCCTTGACTGATGTGGTTCTGCCCACTATACCACCGGGCTAGCTTCTTTCCACCTCATACTACCGAAAGAACGAGCCAAAAAAGTAGTCGCACAAGAAAGTGGTGTCGTAAAAAGGAACCATGGGGCCAAACGTCTTTGTGATGTTCGCGTCATTGGATTCACGATGAGCACAGTTGGCGACAACTGGGGAAGACGCACGAGGAGCGCGCAAGGCTGCTACAAGCTAACCGGAGGGCGAGTTGACGAGTGCACTGTGCTGCGATGCCTGAGCGACACGAACGCAGGAGACGGTCATGACATGGAACAGGATATCGGTTTCTTCAAGCAGGCCGACTTGGAGAGAAGGCTTATGGCCCCGCGGTACAGTTTACGCCGTGAGGTTGGGAGGGGCACGTACGGTGTGGTTTACGAGGCGCTCGCCCGGAAATCTGGTGCCACAGTAGCAGTGAAGAAGCTGCGGTGCGACGCACCGGAAAACGTCGAACTCGCCCTTCAGGAGTTCTGGGCTTTCACCAGTTTGGAGAAACGCCATCAAAACGTCGTACAACTAGAAGAGTGTGTGCTACAAAGGAACGGGATGGGCCAAAAAATGAGCCACGGCAACAAGCGGTCCAAACAGTACCTGCGGCTCGTGGAAACTTCTCTCAAAGGTAAGGTTTGTCTTCCCAACGGTAGGCAACGTTAGCCATTTGTATCGTGTCACCTCATTTCCGGTGCTTTGAACTGTGTAGACACGTCTGGAAATTATCTCGTTGGGTGATTAGTGAGTTGAGCGGTATTGCTTTCGAACAATATAGACTATGTCTCCTACTTAGTTCAATGGAATGTGGTGCGTTGACATGTAACGACATTTACGAACATTTCTGTCAAAAGATTACGAATACTTTACGAGAGTTATCTCAAGGCGTGCAGGTTACATTAAGGTCGTCATTGAGAAGACGCTGTGCCACCTGCTATGGGAGTTGAACGAGAGAGACTTTCGGATTTTTCTGACGCCCGTTCTGAGACTGAAGCTCATTTCAAAGAAGAGATCAGAATAGAGTGAAGGGACCGGGGCAGTATTACCCTATTGTTTCCGGCTATATTTAGATGATATGCAGATCACTTCTAACTAACAACAGACTCCCTGACAGACGAACAAGGAACCCAATGAAATATTCAAAATGACAGGCCTATGCAGGCAGTCGCAAAGAAGTAACTTTTCCCCAATAAGTATGTTTCATCTTAACCTTCATAATTAATTATATATTTAGCGTATCGCTTTCCATAACAATGTGTGTATGTTTACCTACTTTTTGCCCTGACCGGAAGTCACAGCCTGTTGATCATGGTGTAACCACTGATGGATGCAGAGTGCGGACTCCAGTTTTTATTCTACGTCATTGGAATCAACCATCACCAATAGATTTTGAAAGGCTGAACTGTGAACGTGAGGAGAACAGCACCTTTAGAGTGACAGAGGGACTGAAATGCTTGTGACTGACACATTCTGAGGCTCTCCAACCCTGATACTGAAGACAACGACCTTACTGGTTTCGGTGAACAATGACTGTTACGTTTGAGCCATCTTACTGCCATGTTACATTCACTGTTTGAAAACAAGAGAGTGAAGAAAATAAATATTTGAACACCCTGCGATATTGCATATGATCCCACTTAGAAATCATGGAGGAGTCTGAAATTTTCATCGTAGGTGCATGTCAACTGTGAGAGAGATAATCTAAAAAGAAAAATTGAGAAATCACAATGTATGAATTTTTAACGATTTATTTGTGTGATACAGCTGCAAATAAGTATTTGAACAACTGAGAAAACCAATGTTAATATTTGGTACAGTAGCCTTTGTTTGCAATTACAGAGGTCAAACATTTCCTGTAGTTGTTCACCAGGTTTGCACACACTGCAGGTGGGATTTTGGACGACTCCTCCACACAGATCTTTTCTAGATCAGACCGGTTTCTGGGTTGTCTCTGAGAAACACTGAATTACAGCTCCTTCCAAAGGGTTTAGGTCTGGAGACAGGCAAGGCCACACCAGAACATTGATATGCTTTTTATGGAGCCACTCCTTGGTTTTCTTGGCTGTGTGCTTTGGGTCATTGTCATGTTGAAAGACCCAGCCACGACCCATCTTCAACCCTCTGACTGAGGGAAAGAGGTTGTTCCCCAAAAATCTCACAATACATGGCCGGGGTCATCCTCTCCTTAATACAGTGCAGTGGTCCTTTCCCATGTGCAGAAGAACACCCCTAAAGCATGATGCTACCACCCCCATGCTTCACAGTAGGGATGGTCTTCTTGGGATGGAACACATCATTCGTCTTCTTCCAAACACGGTTAGTGGAATTATGACCAAAAATTTCCATTTTAGTCTCATCTGACCACAAAACCTTTTCCCATGGCTCCTCTGTATCATCCAAATGGTCATTGGCAAACTTAAGACGGGCCTTGACATGTGCTGGTCTAAGCAGGGGAACCTTCTCTGCCATGGATGATTTCAAACAATGACGTCTTAGTGTATTACCAACAGTCACCTTAAAAATGGTGGTCCCAGCTCTTTTCATGTCATTGACCAAGTCCTATCGTGTAATCCTGGGCTGATTCCTCACCTTTCTAAGGATCATTGAGACCCCACGAGATGATATCTTGCATGGGGCTCCACTATGTTTGAGATTGACCATCATGTTTAGTAGCTTCTTCCATTTTCTAATGATTGCTCCAACAATGGACCTTTTTTCACCAAGCTGCTTGGCAATTTCTCTGTAGCCCTTTCCAGCCGTGTGGAGTTGTAGAATTTTGTCTCTGGTGTCTTTGGACAGCTCTTTGGTCTTGGCCATGTTCCAAGTTTGAGTCTTACTTATTGTATGGGGTGGAAAGGTGTCTTTATGCAGCTTGCGACCTCACACAAGAGCATCTGATTCAGGATAATACATGGAGTGGAGGTGGAATTTTAAAGGTGGACGAACAGGTCTTTGAGGTTCACAATTCTAGATGATAGACATGTTCAAATACTTATTTGCAGCTGTATCACACAAATAAATCGTTAAAAAATCCTGCATTGTGAGTTCTGGATTTTTCTTTTTAGATTATCTCTCTCACAGTGGACATGCACCGATGATGAAAATTTCAGACCCCTTCATGATTTCTAAGTGGGAAAACTATAACTAAAACAGTAGAGCAGGGTGTTCAAATACCTATTTTCGTCACTGGATTTAGCCTTCATAAGTTTCGTTCTGAAAAATGGATTGCACGCGTGCAGAGGACGAGAGCTTCGTGGCTTCCAAATAACAGGTAGGCAATAATGCGCCCCGGCTCGACGGTGTTCAACAAGTACTGTGGCGGCTTTGAACATACCCCTAAAAGCACCATGGCTCTGCTCCATTGTATCCCACCACGGCGCAAAAAATCAGCCACACTGACGCGCCGCGTTCAGCGTTCACTGCTTCTGCGAAGACTGCGCGTCGGGCTTTGGGGACAGGGGCGGCTCTGAGGAACCCAGCTGAGAATGCGTCACTCAGCCGCGTGCTCACATAAAGCACCTTGGCTCGACTGTTTTGCTCAGTACTGCGGCGTCTGTGAACACCCCTCTAAAGCAGGACGGGTCGGCTCCGTCATAAGCCACACCGGCCGGCAGAGATGAGCCGCGATGGCTCATCTCCGCCGCGGACGTGGATCGGACGGGGATGCAGTTTGGCCGTGATCGCATATCATCTGAATATGGCTCGAAACAGTTGTGTAATATTGCCCCGAGGGCTCGAAACAGTTGTGTAATATTGCCCGGGTAACTTCACTCGGTTGTATGGTGTTCTCCTTTTCGAAAAGAGCTTCCGTGTTAGACGGGGCGCGTTTGTCTCTGTCAGAGATGTTCCTCGAAAAACAGCTAAGACAAGCCTGAGGACTGTAGAGAGTGAACTCAAACCAACCAAGATTGTCTTTTCGTGCACGGGACAGACGGAGGACACACTGTGAGAGTGCGCTACCTCAGAATGCCAAGGTGGTAGTCCCTGTCTGCTCTTTTTTATTGCATTCTCAGGTCAATGGGTTACATGGTTACACAGTGAAAATGCTGACACAGATGGCTACACCAACAGCACATAAACACTAAGGTACATGTTTCTTCAAGGCCGCAAAAGTGTCCTGATAAACCCACAAGAGAAAAAGCAGGGCATTGTTTAAAGACATGTTTATGGCATTTGGGGGTATCCTCCTGCGGTAGAAGGGCGTTATCTCCTCCTGGTGTTGAGGAGTATCTGCTTAAGATCAGAAGGGTAACATGCTGAGGCCAGGATGGAGACATTGCTTCCCAGTGTTCAGGGGCATCAGCTTGAGGTCGGCAGGGGGGCATCGCCTCCCAGGTGTCACTGGGTCACACTTCAAGACACACACGCAGGTCACAAAGAGAACAATTCAGACTAAGACTAACAGAAACAAACGCATGATAAAACAATTCTAACAGCAGCTATAGTAGCAATGATATACTTTTATCATGAATAACTAACATTGTAATATCATATCTTTATCAGTCTCCCATAGTTAGGGTGCACCGCTTGTTTTCATTTGCCGGTTTTCAATGTCCGGGTGACGTCACAGACTGAGGACGCAGCCAATATGGCGACCACTTGGTTATCGTAGAATAACACTTCTGGAACTTTGGGCATGGATAACGCGCTCTCTGCTAACAAAGATTTTTTTCGTATTGATATTGAAGTGAATAATGATATGTATTTTTCATTACAATTATCCATTTTAGAATGTTTATAGGGATGACACCTGGGCTTTAAGCAATGATGATAATCCTCCGTATTTTCCCAGAATTCCGGATTTTCAAGTTTTCATGAAAATTCCTCTGGAAAATTGAGGAAAAATTCCCTAAAATTAATCCGGATATTAGTTGACAACATGGAACGAACTTGTCTTTGAGTTCGTTGTTTTGCTCTCACGAGCGTAACCATGTTGAGGCACTAACATGAGTAACAGTAACGCCCCTCCCTCCCATTCTCTCAAGACGTCGCTCATTTTGTGTAGTCTTGACATTAATTTACATGTTTATTTCATAAACATTAACTAAACAAGCCTGCTCCAAAACATATCAAAATATTAAAGGCAATTCATTATATTATAACTAGATCTATATCTAAGATAGTGAGCAATGTTGTCGAATGTATCAGTACAACACGACGTAACAAGTTTGAGACTTAAATGTTAATAGTAATTACTACAGATCGACTTCTTTCACATGTTTTGCTGTACGGTGTAAAAATTCTAGGATATGTTTTCATGTATATTCTCTATACTATAATATGTATAATGTGGGGAAAAGGACAATTTTAGATGTCTTTTTACTGAATAGTTCACTTAATTCATTTGTCTTGAGATAAGATGGCACATTTTAAGCATATTTTAATGCCAAATGTGATTTTGTATTATCCAGGGATAAGAGGATGGGGGGCAAAAAAAAAAATCTGGGCTTGGCTCAGGTTCTGATGCCAATCTATTAAACATGCTCCTCGTAAGGCGTATGGGCCCCAGGACCTTTGAGGTTTGCCGCCCTCGCAATGCGTACTCGGCTGATGGAAGATAAGCAATCCAAAAAAGGCAGAGGTATTAAAACACGTGGAAACAAGGATGGTCCAAAAACGAGGTCGGGTTACTCCTAGGCAAAAAAAACAAGACTTGACTTGGCTGTGGTGGGACAGCAATGCTGGCCGTGACAATGAGGCAAATATATAACAAGAGGCTCGTATATTCAGATTACTGCAGTCCTGAGCACAATGAACTAGCAAATGAGAGTGACAAACTCAAGGCTTATATCTCTGGGCTAATTAGTGTCTATACGGGTCCAGGTGTGGGGATGCTGCCAGAGGAAGCTCTGCCCAGACGCGCCAAAAAAAAAAAAAAAAAAAAAAAAAAAAAAAAAAAAAACAACGGGAGAATGAAAGGGGGCACGGAGGCGGGTATAAACCCCCACCCCAGTCTGTCTGGTGGCCATCCAGGCCACCCAAAAGTGAGGAGCTTGGCTGAGCAGTGTCATGCTCATGGCATCCTGCCCAGGCTGGGCATGGCCAGCCAATTAGTCGGCACACACCTGCATCCTGTTTCAGCTGATTACACCCGGTACTTATAGGACAAGGGGGACAACTAGTCCTCTGCCAGATCGTTGATTCCCATGCCTCGTTCCCGCACTCCCGTATACCTGACCTACCGTGTACCGACCCTCGCCTGTTCCCTGACCATCCTAGTAAGCCTGCCTCTTCTGATACTGCTGCTTTTCCTGACTGACTCGCTGATCATTGACCACGGACCGAATAAAGGCTTTCTTTACACTACCTGTTTGCCTCTGTAGTCGTGCATTTGGCCCCGGTCATGACAAGCAGTTCAGAGGGCCAGCGAGGACAGTAAGTAGGTATGGGGGGACATAGGCGGACGTCCACGAGGGGGGTGCCAATGGCAAAGCAGGAACCAAACAAGAGTAGGTGATTGTTGAGGATGAAGCCCTGCTGAGGTGTGGGGGAGAGTCCGCTGGGCGTCAGGCGCCGCCGTGAAATGAGGAAGAGGCGGATAGACGTCAAGTGCTGCAGTGGCATAAGCAAGAGGCGGTTGGGCATCATGAGCCGCTGGGACAGGAGCAAGAGGTGGCTGGGCGCCCGCCGTGACATGAGGAATCGACGAATGGGCTTCAGGTGCCACAGCAACATGAGCAAGAGGCGACTGTGGATCAGGCCCCACTGAGACATAAGTGAGAGGCGGCTATGGATGAAGGACGCAGAGACATGAGCAAGGGGCAGCTCTGGGTCATCAGATGCCTGCCAACCAGGCTTGACAGGCATTGATATGCAGGTGGCAGAGTGCACAGGGACTTGTAAAGGTGAACTGGGTACCAAGGGTGATATAGAATGAGTGGACTGACTGGCGGATTTTGCTTGGTGTGGCTGGGGGGGGGGTGTAGCGGGAGGCATAACTCTGTACTCTACTTAGGTCCCTATACTGGCCACCACGCGGTGGCTCCGGATTGATGGCCAAACGGGTGCCCCAGAAAAGGTCGGAGGAAGAGGACCTGGGCTTTGGCACACGGGGGATGGAAACAGAGGGAGGTGAATCAAATTGACTGGGACTAAAAATAGGGAGGGAAAAACCAAAATCAGTATCTGAGTCAGAATCAGGCAGGCGGTCATATACAGTGAAGAAAATTAAAGTATTTGGACACCCTGCTCTATTGTAAGTTCTCCCACTTAAAAATTATGGAGGGGTCAGAAATTTTCATCATAAGTGCATGTCCACTGTGAGAAAGATAATCTAAAGAGAAAAATCCAGAAATCACAATGTATGATTTTTTTTTTTTGAACGATTTATTTGTGTGATACAGCTGCAAATAAATATTTGAACACCTGTCTAACAGCTAGAATTCTGACCCTCAAAGACCTGCTTGTCCGCCATTAAAAGTCCACCTCTAATCCATGTCTTATCCTGAATCAGATGCAACTGTGTGAGGTCGTTAGCTGCATAAAGACACCTGTCCACCCCATGCAATCAGTAACACTAAAACTTGTAACATGGCCAAGAGCAAAGACCTGTCCAAAGACACCAGATACAAACTTGTACAACTTCACACAGCTGGAAAGGGCTACAGAGAAATTGCCAAGCAGCCTGGTGAAAAAAGGGTCCACTGATGGAACAATAATTAAAAAAAATGGAAGAAGCTAAACATGATGGTTAATCACAATCGGAGTGGAGCCCTATGCAAGATATCGCCTCGTGGGGTCTCAGTGATCCATAAAAGGTGAGGAATCAGGACAGGACAGGACATGGTCAATGACCTGAAAAGACATGGGACCACCGTTTCCAAGGTGACTGTTCGTAATACACTAAGACATCATGGTTTGAAATCATGCATGTCATGGGAGGTTCCCCTGGTTAAACCAGCACATGTCAAGGCCGTGGACCAGTCGCCGACAAGACAGGAACGTGGGCCGGCCGAGGAGTCGTCACTGCCAGGACGGACACATGAAGCGGTCAAGGGGTCGTCGCTGCCGGTACGTGAATGTGAGGCGGCCAACGAGCCGTCCCCGCCGCGAGGGCAGGAACATGAGGCGGCTGACGAGCTGTCGCCGGTGCTTGGGCAGGAACGTGAGGCGGCCGACCAGCCTTCGCTGCCTGGACAGGAGTGTGGTTCACCTGGAAGTCTGTCGTCACCGTGAGGAACTGGCAAATGCCAATGACAATTTTCCAACTTAAATACTTGGTCTAATCCAGTGGTTCTTAACCTGGGTTCGATTGAACCCTGGGGGTTCAGTAAGTCAGTCTCAGGGGTTCGGTGGAGCCTCTGCCAAAGAGATCAGGACACACTGACTCATCATGTCTGTATGTAATGACATGCCCCCCTTAATCATCACTGGCTGCAGATGATCACGTGTCATTGCATGGCCAATCAGTGCTGTGAGGAATTTAGTACACTCAGGAATGATCCAACGTGTGAATGCCATTATATTGTATCGTAATTACTTCATATTTGAATCCATAGTATGTCGAGCAAAAAAAGAAAGTGGTCGGACGAATACGTACAATATGGATCCTCATGTATCACGGAACGGGATGGGAGTCAGCGTCCCATCTGCATGATTTGCAATGCTAAATTGAGCAACTCTCGCCTCACGCTACAAAACTAAAAGGAACACGTCGAAAAGCTGAATCTTGATGGGTAATATTACAACCCAATGACATTAGGTGAAGAGAGCCAGATTTGATGATAAGGCCAGTCTATCTGCTCTTGGATGTGTACGCAATAACAAACCGATCCTCATAGCATCATATGAAGTTGCATACCTGATCGCCAAGCAGGGCAAGCCACACACCATTGGTGAAACACTTGTAAAACCAGCTGCGTTAAAGATGGTGAAGCTGATATTTGTAGCAGCGGCCGAAGGTAGATTCTCCCAAATTCCTCTTTCAAATGACACCATTAGTGATAGAATAGAAGACCTGAGTGTTTAATTGAAAGGATCGGTGCTGGTCGGCGCTCATGAGACAAAGACGACACTCAACAAAAGACCAACGTTCCCAAATGCTATTTAGCCTCAATAACTGGCATATTTATTTCGACCAAATGCAAGTTCTCAAAACACAGTTGACATTGCATGAAATCAATCATATGAGCCCCTTACCTATGCCGAGAAGGTGGAGAGCCAGTCACCCAGGTAGAGGTCCGCTTTGTCAACCAGCTGGGCGTTCGTACAAAACCCGCAGGAGACTCTACCTGTTTGTACTCTGCATTTCTCTATTATACTTTTCAGTTGCGTGCGAGAGAAAGGACGGGTGGCCTACCCGTCCCACCTGGCGCCGCAACAATTGTAGCCAATTTACTATTGACACCTAAGTGTGTCCTTCAGGCTCTGAGAAACATAACAGTCAAGATATCCCACAACAATGTTCGTAAAACAAGTGAGAGTGAAACGGTCAAGATGTCTTGACCAGAAAAACACGTGAGATATGAAAACAGGTGAGTGAAAAACAATTTATATAACCATGGTTGCACAATACATTCGGGTATTCGACGGTTATGGGAAGCATCACTAATTACCACTCCTTTCACTGAGCACGGACAGGACAGCAAGAAAAAAAATCTGGGCTTGGCCCTTGGAACTTCTGCCCAATTTTTTTTTTGGTCAGAACTTTTTTTTTTTTTTAAATTTTATTTCCAATTTTTTATCAGAATTTTGTTCCCAGACGCGCCGTGCTGGACTTCACATCTTCCGTGCTCACATTTGGATTTTCAGGAATTTTCACGAAAGTCCACTTTCATCTCTAATTAAAGCAACAGCACTTTTTTTGTTGTTGTACTTTTACCATTATTATCGAGAGAAAACACAAGCACCATGTCTCTCTGCTCTACGTTGCCCAGACTGTGGACGGTGTTTGTAATTGAGTGTACCTCATTAAGAACCGAAGGGGGGTGGAGTCTGGTAAACTAGCAGTAGTCCATGCTTCTGTGTTGAGGGAAAAAAAAAAAAGTCAGGCTGTGGTTCACTGCGCAGGATTGGTTTTCATGTGTGCTGAGAATGTATTTCTACTCGTAACAAATTCTACGCGCGTGATTTTTTTTTTGTGCTCGACTGCAGATTTGCGAGTGCGATGGCGCGCGGGAGTGATGGCAAGCGAACGCAATCGTGCCCGTCAAATCACAGTGACTGATACAGGTATGCAGTAGAATCAGCAGTGATCATAGGAGCCTCGGGGAGCGTTAGGGAATTGCGAGATATGCCTTTTTAATTTAAGTGTAACAGTGGTCTAGAGTGTTATTTGCCCTTGTCGGACATTTTATGTGCTGCTGGTATTTAGGGAGTTTGTAGTCAAGTTTAGCTGTGTTAAAATCTCCTACGATAATGAGCAGTGAATCAGGTTGTTTTTTTTTAATCTAGGTTACCTGCTCGACGAGCGTTAGCAGAGCTGCCGAATGTAAACCCCTATGAAAATGAAAGCGAATTCCCGCGGCGAGTTAATTGGCTTACAGTTCAAGAATGATTCCAAAAGCGGGCTGCAGTGTGTGATGAGCTGTAGAACATTTATGCACAATTTTTCATTGATGTAAAAGCATATTCCAACGCTTTTTGATTTCCATGTTGGCTTCATGACGTTGTCCGCATGATAAAGATGAAACCCAGATAGTATTATGGCACCACTGGAACGTCTCCACAAACCCAAGTCTCCGTTAAAAACATCCAGTCTTTTCAGGTCTTGAGCAGAAGCTGAAGATCATCCATTTTGTTGGCTAGGGAGATGTAAGATGAATCGACGGAAGCGGCAGTCTACGTCCCCTTTTTCACAGTTGAACATGTGTATTGGCTCGCGAGCCCCTCTGCTGCCATTGATGTGAAGCTTTGAAGACAGCACCGACGAGTTACTTCAGGGGGAAAAAAAAGTCAAATTGGCGAGAGTTGTTGAAAAATGTCCGGAGAAGACTCTCTGATGGTTAACAAGTCCTTTCTAGTGTGCTTGAGCCCCAACATGACCCAAAAACACACAAACTTAAACAGTACCAGGGAGAACGTGGCCGAGGCTGCCACACTGGTAGGCGGCATATTTTATTTTATATATTTAACACCTGCTGGAAATGACCAAAATGTGCTAAGGAAACCAATACCAGCCGTCGTGACTCCAGTGACTTGGACAAGAACTGTACAGTACGTTTTCAAAAATGATTGCGTAGGTTGTGCTAACTAGCAAATAATTAAATGACTGTGAGGTGTTCCCAGCAAGCTTTGCGGCAGTAAGGATGTAAATAGCATTTAAAGTGCATGTTTTGTGTCAATTATTTCTTCAATCATTGTTTTATTTTCTACTTATGCTATTCTGTTTGCTGTTTAATTCAGAATAATTGCTGTTTACACATGTAAAAGCAATTATTTTTCACTAACCTTGTGAGTGCCACCATGTGATAGTATGCTAACACACATGCTGGTTTTCTTGCATGCTATCAATGTAACGAGCCTGTTTGGTCGTAGTTTATTGAAATAGTCACTCAACACGTAGATTTTAGAACTTGGTGCACCGTGTTTTAGGGCGCCCTGCCCATTTTGGAGAAAGAATAAGTGTGGCTTATGGTCACGAAATTACATTTGTACAGTTGTGCCTATGCTTGCAAATTAATCCGTTCCAGAAGTCACTCACCCTTCTCTTCGCATAGTCGCCCTATGCCAAAGGTAAATGAACATTTCTTTTATTATTCTTTACATGTGTACTTTGAATCCTTATGTTTCCTTGTGTGTGTGTGTGTGTGTGTGTGTGCGTGCGTGTGTGTCTGGGTGTGTGTTTGTGTGGGGACGGGGGTGGCTTGGAACAGATTAGGCTATTTACATGGAAAATGGACCACCACATAAAAAAAAAAAAAATCACATTACAAAACGACTTCCGGAATGGATTAATTTCGTAAGTAGAGATACCGCTATATCTGTTTTGTTGTGGTTTAGTTGAAGAGAAATTTGGCTCATCCAGTTATCCCTTTTAGACAAGGACACAACAACTCAATTGAACTGTAACTTTAAGGTTGAGAAATGTAGTAATGTTTGATATCGACTAGTGTGAAAAGCCTTATTGTGATAAGATTTTCTTCCTAATATTGCAAGGCCGAGGTATAGGCAAAAACGTTTTTGCGGGGAGGACATCAATTATTTTTCTTTGTTACAGGGCTCTTCCCTGTTCCGAGTGAAGAGAGGTTTTTTACTGCACCTGGGTGTGTATAAATAGAAAGGTGACATACATTACAAGTGCATGTTTGTCATTGGACTGAGACCATCTCATCATTATTTTAATTTTAGTAAAAAGTGTAATTTACATGATTTACATCATGAAATGTTTTTCTTGCTCGCTTGAATCAAAATACATTTAGAAATTCATACCAAGAAGTTGTTTACAGCAGTGCCGTATACAAGGTCTTCTGATGAACAGTGGATAATGTTTGCAATGCCTAATAGGCTCCTTCACGATGTGAAAAGAAAAAATCTATAATCCGATCACATCATTTGTTCTGGTAAATTTTCATTGCAATGAAATCACTGTGCTTTAAAAAAATGTCATTTGTGTGTTGCAGGTGAGAGAGTGCTGACGCCTCCAGAAGAGCCATGTTATTTGTGGTTTGTCATGGAGTTTTGTGAAGGAGGTGACCTTAACCAGTTCATCTTATCTCGGCGGCCTGACTCTCAAACCAACAACACCTTTATGCTGCAGCTTACCAGTGCTGTGGCTTTCTTACATGAGAACAAGATTGTACACAGAGACCTTAAACCGGACAATATCCTTATCTCTGAGAAATCAGGGACTCCTGTCCTCAAGGTTGCAGATTTTGGCCTGAGCAAAGTTTGTGCAGCTTTAGGAAATGTCATAGAGGGCAGAGAAGATGAGGACAAAAATGTCAACGTCAACAAGTTTTGGTTGTCATCAGCATGTGGCTCAGACTTCTACATGGCTCCCGAAGTCTGGGAAGGTCACTATACAGCCAAGGCTGACATATTTGCGCTAGGCATCATCATTTGGGCCATGTTGGAGAGAATTACTTTTATTGATGCTGAGTCTAAGCGAGAGCTCCTTGGAACATATGTGAGACAGGGAGCAGACATTGTGCCAGTGGGTGAGGCGCTGCTCGCGAATCCAAAAATGATACTGATAATCCCCCAGAAACGCAGGTCATGCATGTCTGATGGAGTGAGGAAGCTGCTGCTGGATATGCTTGCTGTCAACCCTCAGGACAGACCAGATGCTTTCGAGCTCCAAACAAGAATGGCTAAAGTTACGTGTCCTGCATGACTCTGATTTTGATCATTTCTCAGGTGACAATTCCCATTATTTCTTTCAATACTATGTCCTGTTTTTCACAAGTGGTCTTAATGTAGTTGTGCTACGAACAAATCAGTGGTAAATTTAGTTAATTTAGGAGTGTGACACAAAAAACACTGACTCAGAATTTTCATATTTAAGCACAAGCATGACTATCATATGCCGTTCTAACATGCTCGGTAGTGTAAATATTTGCATTTTGCCAATAAACATTAAAACGTGTTTGCGGCAGATTACTCGATTAGACAACAGAGTTATACAGTATAACGATCCAATCGTGTTAGTGGTTAATTGAGTTTCACCATTGCCATGTACATGTGTTCTCGGTTCTCAGAAATCGCAGCGTAACTTGTTAGTTATTCAAGTAATGGTGCTTGGGACTTACATAGCGCGAACTGAGTGACTGTATGTTGAAAGTTTTACGATGGCGAAAGTGTTAGAAAAAAAGGATGAAGATCGAGCGAGGGCAATTGACAAGGATGCTGGAATCAAAAACTGTTTCAGACGGGGATGGCTTGAAAAAAGTTTAACCGTGCAGATAGGACCAACGGTATCAACATGTCTAACCGAACACATACAAAAAGTGGACCTTCCCGGCAAAGTGCTGTTCACTCTGTGTTCCGATAGGACTAAAAAATATCCAGGAGGACACTCAAAATACACTTAAACACACTGGTTGCACAGCATGCATGCCAGCACGTGTTTTAGCATGTATGGAAACTACCATATGATGGCGCTCACGAGGCAGTAAGGAACAATTGCATTTAACATCTATAAGCAGAAGAAGCTTACATTGCTCCCACAAACTGCTAGTGTAGGCAGGTCATGACTGACGATGTACACACTCAATGTCACATTGAAACTAAAATTATCACACCACAGCAAACAGAAAAGCACAACTCTCAATGAAATAAAAGAATGACTCATAAAATAATTGACACAAAACATGGACTTTAAACTGCATTTTACATGTTCCCAATGTGCTTTGCGGAATGATGAGGTCCTTAATGCCGCACCGCCATTTGAAACAATGTAAGCACGGACTGTTGTTTATTTTGATTATTTTATAGACATCTGAATATGTGTTTGGGTCACGAATGCTGGGAGCGAAGGATGTTGGGGTGTTGGTGTCTGACGTGCACTTGCACTCTCTCCGTTCTGTTGTGTTTTATAACATTAATCCCGTTTGTAGATGATCTAATGCAGGAGTCTGCAACCCATGGGTCTTTCATCCTTGTGTTGCGGCTCTGCGCGGCTTGGAAAATAAGTGTCCGTTTGAAGTGTATATTTGTCTCAAAAATGGTTATCATGTCCTCTTATTAAGTAAAAGCTTTTAACTTCTTTCTTCAAAGCTTGTGCAATTTTTGTGAGCACCATTCACCTTCTTCAGAAACCTTTGACACGACTTGACGTGCCAGCAGGCAGATTTGACAGCCGGCATGCGCTGAAAGCCCAGTGACACCAAATCCTCACAAGGGTCGCGCAGCATACTGGAGCCTATCTCAGCTGTGAATGGGCAGAAGGCAGGGTACAGCCTGAACCGTTTGCCAGCTAATCGCAGGGCATGTGGAGACAAACAGCCGCACTCACAATCACACCTAGAGGCAATTTAGAGTGTCCAATTAATTTTGCACGTTTTTGGGATGTGGGAGAAAACCGGAGTACCCTTAGGAAACCCACGCAGGCACGGGGAGAACATGCAAACCCCACACAGGCGGGTCCGGGATTGAACCCAGAACCCCCAGAACTGTGAGGTGAACGCTTTACCAGCTGATCCACCGTGTCGTCCAAACATATAGATATATATATATATTATTTTTAATTTGTCAAGAATCAACAACAAGGGCGCCACGATGGATCAGATGGTAAAGAGTTGGCCTCACAGTTCTGAGAATCTGTGGGTAGACTGCTGTTAACAAACGCTCTCCAGCCAACCTCACTGAGCTTGAGCTGTTTTGCAAGGAAGAATGGGCAAGAATTTCAGTCTCTCGATGTGCAAAACTGAAAGTCATACCCCAAGCGACTTGCAGCTGTAATTGCAGCAAAAGGTGGCGCTACAAAGTAGATGCAAGGGGGCCTGAATAAGATTGCACGCCCCAGTTTTTTTAAGGAAGTTTAAAATATCCAATAAATTTCATTCTACTTCACGATTGTGTGCCACTTGTTGAAAAAATGTGTAATTCTATATCTTTGTTTGAAGCCTGAAATGTGGCGAAAGTTTGAAAAGTTCAAGGTGGCCGAATAGTTTCACAATACTTTGTGTGTGTGTGTGTGTGTGTGTGTGTGTGTATACATACACACACACACACACACACACATACAGGGGTGCCAATAATTATGGAGGGCACTGTATCTGGCAAGTCGTCGAGATTTACACAAAGTTCGAAAGTGTATAAAAGTCTGGACGCATACAAATACTTGGATCTGTTATCAATCAGGAGTACATGCCACAGTGATAGACTCAAGAAGATTTTTTCAATACAAATACCAATATTTAAATAAATGACCCCTGGTTTTACACAAACTCGCGTTCATTAACTATGATTGGGGGGGGGGGAAATTTGGACAGGGAGTCGTCTCCTCTTTACACGGAAGTGTAAACCTCCCTGCGACAGTTTTTTTTTTTTTTTAAATACGCATATTTTTCAAATGAGTCAATTTGGTATTATAAATACTTATTGATAATTTGAGATTGAGAAGAATAATTTCTACCTGAAATGAAGTGATTGCTTCATGAGCGTGTGTTTTTTGTTGGGCACCATTTATCACATTTAATTGCCAAAATGCATCAATCTTTTCTGGTCTTTTCAGCTGGTATTTCATAGAATGATCTCTGAAGATCTGTCGCGTCTATTGTGACAACCAACAGTACAACATTTTGAATATTCTGCTCTGGTTCAATGTCTCCCACAATGTCGAGCAGCTGTGTTTGACAGGCAATATGCACCGTGAAAATGGTGACGTCATGTGCACGAGCTCTAGAATGTGCTCTATTGACTGAAAATTTTTGTGGAAAATTTTACGCATTATATATGAGAAATTAAGGAAATTTCTTAAGTAGAGGTACCACTGTATGTGCAGTCAAATTGTTTACCCTTATGAAGCTGGTTCCCAAGTAGGTCTGTCAGAGTGCAAATTCTTTTGAGTTGTTCGATTTTCATCCCCGATTTGCTCCATAATTTTTCTTTTTTACTTTGAGGAAGATTCTAAAATGATTTGGCTTCTAATTACAGCTTTCTCACAGTAACGATTCGGATATTGTTGTGAATTAATTCATATGTACTAAATCTTTGCGGGGCAGCATGGTGGATCAGCTGGTAAAGTGTTGGCCTCACAGTTTTGAGGACCCAGGTTCGATCCCAGCCCAACCTTTGAGGAGTTTGTATGTTCTGTTTTTTCCAGGCATTCCGGTTTCTTCCTACATTCCAAAAACATCCAACACTAATTGGACACTCTAAATTGCCCCTAGGTGTGATTGTAGGTGTGGCTGTTGTCTCTCTATGTGCCCTGCGATTGGCTGGCAACCAGTTCAGGGTGTCCATTGACAGCTGGGATAGGTTCCAGCACTCCCCGCAACCCTCGTGAGGATAAGTGGCAGAGAAAATGGATGGATGGATAAATCTTTCCATTTCCTTCCTTCCAAATATGTCAAACTTGATGTTTCAGTAGAGAAGCATTAAACGCATCAGGTTAGAGTAGGTATCATATCTTATTAAATTCTGAGCCAAAGAGAAATCGGAGCATGATTGCTGGTTAATGGATTTATTTTGGAACTACAGTACTGTTTTATTCGTAAGAAAGTACAGTGCTACCCCGGTGTTCGCGGGCGTTACGTTTCTTACACCCCCACAAATAACGAGAAAATCTGCAACTAAAGGATGCAGTATAAGTCTGTGATTTGACGAGCGAGATCGCGTGCCATCAAGCGTGCAAATCTGCACAGTCGAGGACGAAAATCACGCGTAAAATTTGTTACAAGTAGAAAAAAAAGTTATTAAAAGACGTTGCTTATTTTGTGTAGTCTTGATATTAATTTACGTGTTTATTTCATAAACTTTAACTACACAAGCCTGCCCATAAACAATCACTATTCACCCGGGAGCAGGAAATGCAAGTTAACCGTACTGAGCATGTTCGGAAGTGAAGCCAAAAGCACATGGTCCGAGCTGCTTCACATACAGAGGGCGCATTTACGTTGAAACTCAACATCATCATGAACCATGTCAAAGGAAATTTAGTTACACCAGGGGTGTTCGTCGATCGGGAGGCAGTTTTGGTTGATCGTGTGACGGCGTGCCCCCCCCCAAAAAGACGTTAGACTATCATCCACCTCGTCGATTTATTCAGGTGTGGCCAATACGTCGAGCGCATGCACATAAAGGCGTGTTCTACCAAGCTGGCCTCCTCTTTATGGCAGTTGCGGTGATGCGCGTATGCACGCTCCCCTCCCACTCGCCCCGCTGGTTGATCGCGAGAGGCTGGCTGCTTGAAAAGTAGATCTGGGGGTGGGGGGGGGATAATCTGGGAACCCTTGAGTTCCATTGAAAACATTTCTGGGCTATAAAACGGGTAATGTTTCAGAATCTAACTATGATAAGTATGAGATTTGATTTACTTTGACTTGATCTAAGTTCTGTTAGACTAGCCTGTCCATACATCTAAATCCGAACGGTCATTTTCCACGTGGTACGCGTTAACTTTTCCCCTCTACACGCTTTAGGAAGATGTAGATTATCTACTGCTAGTTTTCGTCAATGGATTGACAATAGATACTGCCGTAAATTACGCTAGATTATAACAGTACATCATGATTGCCGACAGGAATGTTTGTTACAATGTATCAGTATTTTGTTGCCACTAATGCCGATTATGTTGAACTAAACTTTAAGCATTTTCAAATGCGGAGGCCTTGAATGGCCCTTGTGAGTGACCCATCAGGTGATGTGATATTTGGAATAAACAACACTGGTCACCGAACATTGAGCAGTCGCCGCCCTTCTCGGCCAGGAGCATGTGACCGCTATGCGGTTCTGGAACATCATGAGTGAGGTTGCACCTGTTTGTTCCCTTATGGCAATAAAGCCCGCTTCTGTATAATTACCTAGTTTCTGTACATTGTAATGTATGTAGTTGACTCTGTCAACGTTTTTATTCAGTTATCCATAACAAGATGGATTCCCATCCTGCAGGAATCTCGTTAACCAACTTATACTCATCATCACACGTTCCTGCTGCATTTATCAGTGTGTCAAACAACTTTTGACCAACACACCACCACCACCACCACACATAACTGCATGGAAGCAGTGGGGCAGTTTGCAGATGGATATCATGACACCATCTTTTGCTGAGACTTACCACCTTAAAATCTGTCCCTGTAAAGCTAACAGGAGAAATTAGCCAATGCAACATTAGTAAAAAATATCAGTTTATCATTTTCTGCTTTAGTTGTGGATAAACACTTTTCCATTTCTGACAAGTGGTGTTAGGAGTTGTTTTAGTCATTACCTCCATGCTACACTGTGTTGGTATTTCTGATGGAATGACACACATTGGTGGCCTAAGGCCCATGCATGTGATGTATCTATAGTTTACCTTGTTAGCTGCATTCTACATTAATAACAACCGGTTTGTAAAAAAAAGATAATAATGAAAAAAATTTCCTCAGGCTTTTTCAGTTAAAATGCTCCCTCCATAGTATATGTACTCTTTTGTATAGCATTCGGGTTTAAGGTAGGATTAAATTGGCAAATGGTGAGAAGAAAATGGGGTTTTCCTTTAGCATAAGCCCATAGATGGAATCCCCAGCAATTAGACTCTGCCAAGGAATTGAAAAAGTGCTTAACTGATTCATTGGGAGGCACACCTGGAGTCCTCCCCTCATGCCTCGGTGACTCCCGCAAAGTTGTTTACCAATGTTATCTGAAATGCGGTTGCGACTCTATCATATGTGCAGTAGGAATAGTTGACTGAGTATAATTATTGGTTCTGTTGGTATGTATTTTTGTCAGCTTTACAGGTGTCCAAAAGTAGCATATGAACAAAAATATCATTACGGCTGTCAATGTTGCAGCCCAACATGTTATCATATTTAACCATTTTGAAGTCATGTCGACCAAGTCACCCCTAAATGAGTCCAGTATCTTAAATCTTCACCAGCCTTCGGGTATTTTCAGATACCATAAATCTGCACCCACCGTATGCTGGACTTTGCTCACCTTTCCCTTTGGGTGACTTAGCTGAGATGACCTTTTACGGTGTGTAAGATGTATCTACGTGTTTCTTCCTGCTATTTTGTCCATGTCATTCAGCTTTTGCTCAGTCTATGCCAGTGTTCGGGTAAAACTGCATGTACAGTAGATGTTAATTCATAAACAGACATAGGATGAATAGACAAATGGCATTAATAAAGTTATGAAAGGACAGTAACTTGTTAATTTTTTTTTTCTTTCTGTTGGTGTAGTGCAGGGGTGTTAAACTCATTTCTCTTGCGGGCCACATTGTAATTCGGGTTTCCCTCAGAGGGACATTTTGAGTGAAGGCAGCGTGGGATCGATTCCTGCTCAGTGATGGTGTCGACATCTGTTCTGTGACTGGCTGGCAACCAGTTCGGGGTGTAGTCTGCCGCTGCCCGAAGTAAAATGGGATTGGCTCCAGGTCTCTCTCGGAATAAATGCATAAAGGTTACGTCAGGAAAGGCATCTGCCGTAAAAAACCATGACAATAGCACAAAAATGGTTTTACACATAAATGCGGATAAATTTCCCAATTTTTTTCCAGTCCTATCAAATTGATGCATGTGAAATTTCTTAGTGACACGCCATTAGAAAACAATGTTTCTTGTTTTTCAACAGAAGTTAATGGATACACAGAATCCCCCAACTTTTTTTTTTTTTTTTTTGCATTTGTTATCAATTAATAGCAATGTAATAGCACTGGTATTATCTCTGGATCCATGCAAACGGCACAATCTTTTGGACTAGTTTTTTTGTACGTAGTTATCAAATTTGTTTTGTTTTTATTTTATTTTTTTGGGTGGGACCTTGAGTGGTTCCAACAGGTACCATTCGAAAAGTAAAATGAAAATAACAGCTAGCGTTTTCATCCAACACCCAACAGCAAAATTTAACTGTTTAGCCATCATTATGATAGCAGTCTCACTCCCATATGTAACCGGACTACAGCGACCCTGGCACTGGTAATGAGAACAGCTATTTTACAAGTGGCCAGTAAAAACAAATTAGTTTTTTTTTTTGTGTTAGCAATGGTGTCAAAAGCAATAACTTTCTTACAATCAACAAATTAACTCAAGTACCCCATTTTGCAAATTTTTAAGCTGTTTGGGGTTGTTAATAACTCCTGAAATGGACCCACTTGTGTGAATTTTTTCTTTTTTTCATCATTTGTCTATCTCTCATTGTGTGGAAATATTGGTAATTTGTATGGTCTCCTAAACAATGTTTTGAATGGAATGAGACCCTTATGTGCTTGTAATATATGTACAGTTAGACCAAATTTATCATTGTGTCCAAATTGCTCCTACGTGTGATTGTGAGTGCGGCTGTTTGTCTCCATGTGCCCTGCGATTGGCTGGGAACCAGGTCAGGGTGTACCTTGCCTCCTGCCCGTTGACAGCTGGGATAGGCTTCAGCACTGTCCGCGACCTTTGTGAGGATAAGCGACTAAGAAAATGGATGGAGGAATGGATGGATCTGTAGCTTGAGGAAACTGACCACGTTTTGGATGCACATTCCCTTTATTATTTTATTTATTATGTCACGCACATGTCAAACAAGCCCTACTAATTTTTTTTTTTTTTTTTTTGCATACAACTTAAATCCATGGATCATACAATGCCTTTGTACCAGGGCTACCATTCCCCCTGTTGAGACCTGAGACTCCCCATGGCTCAAGATTGCCGCCCACTTAAAAAATGTTTATGGTAGAATTTATTTTTTTTTTTTTTTGTATCCGTGCTGACATAATTCTCATTTTGTAATGTAGCACCTTTATTTTTCCACATTTTTAGTTCTACTGGTAAGCTTTATTGTTGCATTTTGTTTAACACATCATCTGAAAGTATGTCTTCATTTGTTGCATGGTCAGATAATCCCATAAAGGTTTTGGCTGCTCCTTCTTTTGCTGTTTTATCTGTAAATGCATTTCCTAATGATACTTTGTCTTTATTTGATGTGTGTACTGCATATTTACACATCGCTATTTCCTTTGGTAATTGAACTGCTATGAGCACATTTTGTAGTAGCTCTGCATGTGTCACTGTGTTTCCTATAGTTGTCACTATCCCTCTTATTTTTCCAGCATTGTCTGGTGTAGATTGTGATACCACCGTGAATACAGCAGCATCTGGTCTCATTGTTTAAGACTGTCCAATAAGATATTGTCTGTCCAGTTCAGTCGTCCCAATCCAAATCTGGTTCTTTTTCTGTCCAATCAGGAGCGTACTATCAATACAAATTGTCCCAAACTCTTCCACTCCTGTTAAGTTTTTAATGACGTGTATGGTGGTCTCCATTCCTTGTGTAATGCATTTTGTTTGTCAGTCAGTCTTGTTCCTGCCACCACGACTGATATACCATCTGAGTACAGATAATCAATCATGATTTTGTCTGGTGTGGGGTGTTATAAATTTACAGCATCTTATACTACATAGATGCAATGAGTCACTTCCCATGTCATTTTGTGGTTGTTCAATCGTGTCTCGAGCTGTTTGCAGCAAGAAATATCCTGTTCTTGTTGGAAGTTTGTTTGGAATTGTTTTATTGAAAGGATCGGTGCTGGTCGGCGCTCAGGAGACAAAGATGACACTCAACAAAAGACCAACGTTCCCAAATGCTATTTAGCCTCAATAACTGGCATATTTATTTCGACCAAATGCAAGTTCTCAAAACACGGTTGACATTGCGTGAAATCAATCTTATGAGCCCCTTACCTATGCCGAGAAGGTGGAGAGCCGTCACCCAGGTAGAGGTCCGCTTTGTCAACGAGCTGGGCGTTCGTACGAAACCCGCAGCAGACTCTACCTGTTTGTACTCTGCATCTCTCTATTATACTTTTCAGTTGCGTGCGAGAGAAAGGGCGGGTGGCCTACCCGTCCCACCTGGCGCCGCAACAATTGTAGCCAATTTACATTTGACACCTAAGTGTGTCCTTCAGGCTCTGAGAAACCTAACAATCAAGATATCCCACAACAATGTTCGTCTTTGAACCAGATAACAAGTGAATGTGAAACGGTCGAGACGTCTTGACTAGAAAAACAAGTGAGATAACAGTCAAGATATCCCACAACAATGTTGTCTTTGAACCAGATAAAACAAGTGAGATACAATACAATGTTGTCTTTGAACCAGATAAAACAAGTGAGATACAATACATTCGGGTATTCAACGGTTATGGGAAGCATCACTAATTAACACTCCTTTCATTCCACTCTTGAGGCTTCACATATTAGTTGATATACCCGTCAAACGTAGATGGTAACACTATTCCATTTCCAGTGTGATTCATGATGTCATGAAAGAACATGGACCATAATTCCCGCAACGTTAGGTTTCTGTGAATATATTGATGTGATAAACATCCTTGCCATCTAGCATAAATGTACATATATGAGTGGTGTGAGGCACCAACTTAACAGTATAGTTTTCGACACCGAAGTGTCCATTACTTTTCTCAAGGCGTACAATCATCTCATGCGTTGCATAATCACCCACTCCACTTCAGCTCGGATATGTCTTACGTAGATACGCGTTAGCAGATTACATAGTGATAGCAATATTGTTATAATAACCAACAGAATCAGAGGGGGCACCAAAGTCCTCCTAGCAGTGACTGACATCCCTGAAAAGATGTCCCACCAGTGATGGGCTGAGGACTGTTTTACTATTTTAGCAGCATGTTGTACCCGTCCGCTGGCTATTAATGTGGACACCATGAGCTTGGAGATGTTAGACGTATGTGACTGTATAATTTTCTGAACTTCAGTGGATTGTTCCAATGCGCATTTGAAACGCTCCAGTGAGAGGTTCCAGGGATTCTTTAGTACATCCCATTGTACTTGTGTCAGCCGATTAGACACAGAGTAATTCGTCAAACGATACGTCTGGTTTCCCCAATGCCATAGGTGCACATTATATAAGCAACTAACGAAAGGAACCGATGGTACTTGTGAATTATTTTGCATTGTTGCCACACATAGAGCATGTGGTCCGATTTGCCACAACATCTCCCTTCGTTGGCTCCCTCGTCCAATCACAAAGTACAGCCTCTGAGTCGGTTAAACATGGATTGCTGTGTCCCTGTTGTAATGTACACGCCATTCCTCTGTCTGTTTCGTCACACATTTTCATCTCAAGTCGTATTAGTTCCCACATCCATCCACTCTCCATCCAGATGTAGAAACCAAAATCCTGTGGCAGTAATCACCGGTAATGCTTGATACTTACATATCGTTTTAACAGTAGACACATTGTACTGAGTCCAATACCCAGCACAATATGTACTGTTGCATTTTGTTCGCTCCGAGTGTAACTGTTACCAAAGTTTTCTACTAATATTCCAAACCTGTCTCCAATCGTGATAATTTTCCGTTGTCATTATTCTCTGGAATCGCTCTTTTTGAGCTTCCGCATGTATAATTTGCAATGCACAGGTTGTCCAATTACCTCTATGTGATAGATTCTTTAACGCATCATATGTTTCATTCCATAATTTTAACTCCCATGTAAATGCCTTTTTCCAAACATCTGTGTTTTCCAATTGTCCTATCATAGCTTTTGGAAGCCATACCCCTACCTGATGTATAGCCTCTGATGCACGTTGCCCTGTGTTAGATAACATTGTTCTGGTTACTTCGTTATCTGCAGCATTAGCTACACCAAAAAGTGTTCCCGTTCCTTCTAAGAGAGTATCATACCAAGCTCTACGTCTTCGTGTACAGTGTGATATATCGGGGAATTTTATTTCCCAGTACACTCGGGTTTTAACCCTGGCTTGTGCCATGTGTGTACAGGTATCTAATACTGGTGCTATGTGTGTTCTTATAGCATTAGGTTTCCCAGGTAACACCGATATTATATACAAAAATGTGTTCCGGCCCGAGATTTCAGCGCTGTTAAAAAATAACAGAGTTTCTTTTACGGTAATTGTCCACCTCGTCCAGTTGTGCTCATTGCAGGTCTCGGTCGTCCTGTTGTAGTGGCACATGGGGACTACTGAAGTGACGGTTAAGTTGCATCCTTGTTCCACCACCGGAATGTCCTTTCCTCCAAGGCACCTTTTGCACTTCCACATCTGACAATTGCTGGTGACGTTTACCACGTCGCAAGTTTGGTAAGCTGGACAGGTGTAGCCTCCTTGAGTACGGTGCTGGGTACTGCTTTTCCATCTTATGCGGAGCCACTGGACCTGCTCCAATTTGTCACCCTCCGTCATTGCGCAGCAGAGTTGGACCATGGCACCAAGGACAAGGATACGCCTGACCCAGCAGACGACACTGCCACCTCTTGGGCCCTCGGTCTTCCCTTGTCCGGCCATGGCGCCTCTCCGATGATGGTCTTCCAATCAGCAAATACCACCACAGCATCTGTATTACGACAAATAGTGCATACTACAAACATGTGATTAGTTCTCTCTTGTATAACATTTTGACACCGGTACATTTACCCATTTTTCCTCTCCAGGATATAAGACACTCACAGTAGCATCTTGCCCTTGAGCTATAATTTCTGCTGCTCGGGGAGGACCGTCTGGCTGTTTTACCCAAACTTTTGCCCCTGCCAAATCAGTGGAGCCAAATCCTCCCTCCCCTCTGGTGGTTATCATCACAGGTTTAGGTATTTCTTTTACCTTGGTTACAAGGCAAGGCTTCACTATCAACTGAGCAATTTTGTCCCCTCTTTCCAATGTAAGGGGCTGTTCTGCTAATAATTAATACCACTCCAATTTCTCTTTGATAGTCCGCATCAATTATTCCGGCTTGAATTGTTAACCCTTTTAGTGATAACCCACTTCGTGGTAGAATGTGTCCATATGTCCCTGGTGGACATTGGAGCCCCAATCCTGTTTTCACTATTTGGATTTCGTTGGGAACCAGAGTGATGTTTGTGAGGATTTTCAAATCCAATCCCGCTGAGCCTGGAGTAGCTCGTACGGGAATTTCAGCTTGAGGATCAATTTTCCACATTTTAATTTCCCCATTGGAATTTTGTACCGGTTCCCCCATTATCATTCGTATTAGGGGCGTTATTCCCGACCCAAGCGGTCTATTATTAATCTGATTCACCGCCTCGGGTAAGTCTTTGCACCATTTGTCCAGCGTTCTGTTTCGAGATAGCTTTTTCAATGTTTCCTTAAGAATTCCATTCATTCGCTCCATTAGCCCAGCAGCCTGCATAATAGGGAATGTGATAGATCCATTCTACATGGTGAGTCTTTGCCCACTCTTTTACCACATTCCCTGTGAAATGCGTTCCATTATCCGTCTGTATTTGAACTGGTGTTCCATAATACCTCTGCATTACTTCTAAACATCGTATTGTGCTTTGTTGTTTTGCTGTTTTACTGGGATGAACTACCAGAACCCCTGAGAATGTGTCTACTGCGGTGCAGGCATATTTACAGCCCTGCGACTGTGGCAGCGGTCCAACAAAATCCATCTGCCAGATCTGTCCGGAGGTTTTACCCCTGTGTAGCTGTCCTGCCACATGCTGACGAACACCTCGCCTCTGATGTTGACATTCTTCACATTCTGCAATAGCGGTTCTGACATCGTCGAACTTCAGATCTATGCCCCTGTCTCGAGCCCACTGGAGAGTTCCTTGTACTCCCCAATGTCCTGCTTTAGCATGAGCCCATCTAGCTAATCCTGGGCTAGACTCTCTTACTTCTGTCATGATTTTTACTAGCTGATCTGCAGCTTTGTTATAGAGAGCTTTTGAGTCTCCTCTGTTAGTGTGTGCATCCACATGCACCACAGTGATGGGAATAGTTTTAGCTTTTTCCCAATTGTCCGCCCACAACTCGTTTCCCCTAACTTCTTTTGAATGAATTTTCCACCCCATGTGGGCATCCACGTAAGAAGCCCCTGGGCTACTGACCACGAGTCTGTAAATATGCAGAGTCCTTGCGGCCCTCCTTGCATAATTACCATATGTACTGCCTTCAATTCAGCCCATTGACTACTCTTTCCTTCTACTAATTCTTCTAGGGATTGTCCGAGTTGTGGGTTGAACGCCCCGGCCTTCCATCGCCGTTTACCAGCAATGTATTGGCACGACCCATCAGTGAACCAAGCACACTCTTTGTCTCCTTATCTAGGTCGTCCCATCGTTTTCCCGCCTTTACTGGAGACTCTTCGAGAAGATGTACCTCGAACGGCGTCTCTCCATCCTCCGGAGCATCTGCAACTTGTTCATGCAACATTTTAATTCGCTCAGACATACCATTTCCATTTGATAATACTAGCTTCCTGTGCGGTTCCTATTCTATGTGTCGTCGGGTTACCTTTAACCCATGTCAAAATCGGTATATGTGTTCTCATTAACACCTCGTGGCCCGCCATTTGAGCCTCAGTTTCAACCAATGCCCAATAGCATGCATGCTAATAGCTGCTTTTCAAAAGGTGTGTACCTTAGGCCTGCTTCTGGGAGCTTTCTCGACCAGAATCCCAAGGGTTTACGAATCCTATCTTGCTTTTGCCACAAACTCCAGTTAGCGTACACATTTAACGCTGACACTTGCAATTCTACCGGTCCCGATTTCATTTTTCCCAATGACACTGCTTGCTGTATCGCTTCCTTCGCCATATCAAATGATCGATGTTGTTCTTCTCCCCAACTAAAGTCATCCTTTTTCTTAGTGCATTTGTAGAGAGGTTGAAGTATCAGTTCAAATGAGGAATATAATAAAATCCAAACAACCCGATGTATTTCCTAGCATCTGCCTTGGTGTGTGGAACTGGAAAGTTAGCAATTTTAGCCTTAGCTTTTGCTGCCACTTCCCTTTCCCCTTTGTTCCAGATGATTCCTAGAAATTTCACCGTTTGCAAAGGTCCTTGGACCTTTCCAGGGTTAATTTCCCATCCGAACCCTTTCATGTGCTGTATTAGCTGTCTTAGAACTTCCTTCACCTCTTCCCCGCTCGTTCCTTGCACTAGTATGTCATCGACATAATGTGATACCATTATTTCTTTAGGAACTTTTAGCTTTTCCAGGTGCTCTGCTACCACCCGGTGGCAGATTGTGGGACTATGTAAATAACCCTGAGGTAGTCTGGTAAACGTGTATTGGCGCCCTTCCCAGGTAAACGCAAATTGATTCATCCTATCCTCAGGAATGGGAATAGTGAAAAATACGTTAGCCAAATCTATGACCCCATACCACGTTCCGGGATGATGTTGCACTCGTTCTATAATTGTCACTGCGTCGGGCACCGCGGAAGTCAATGCAGGTGTGTGTTTATTTAATCCTCTAGTCTACTGTCATCCTCCAAGAGTTAACTGATTTCCTGAGTGGCCACAACGGATTGTTCCAGTTTGTCGTCACCGTTTTCAATACACCAGCTTCTAAATATTCTTTAATGGTCGCTGAAATTTCTTCCTGTCCTCCAGGTATCCGGTATTGCTTTTGACTAACTACCTGTGTAGCTTGTGGTATCGGAAAAGGTGGCATTTTTACTTTACCCACCAATATTGCATGAATTTTCAGTGGATTTACACCGAATTCAAATCTCCCGGCTGTCAAATAAAGTGTCATTCCGGCTAATATGTCCATGCCCACTATCCACTCTGGGATAGGGGTTAAAATCACCATATATGTTTTTACAGGCATATTTCCGATTTTCAAAGGTAAGTTTACATGTTTTCCATGAACCACTTTTCCTCCTAGTCCTGTTAATGGTACTAGGGGTCCTTTCATTTTCTCTTGATTTCCATCAATTATTGAGGCCTCCGCACCGGTATCTACTAACGCTGTTACTGTTTGAACTGATTTATCCCACTAAATTTCCATCCTCACATGAGGTCTAATATCACTAGCAGACCATCGCTGAGCCTGTTGTTGACGAGCTACCAGGGCTTGGCCATCATCCTATTCATCACTATGATGGCGTCGTTTATTTTTGCCTTTCTTCCCCTTTTTCCGTCGCTGCACTGCTGCTACTTGGCTCACTTCCTCCTCCTCGCTTGACGAAGTCTCCTCCTCCTCCCGTGGTAAGGGTGGTGCTGTGGGAGGTGCAATAGGAGGAATGGTAGGAGGGACAATGGGAAGGCGCTTTATCAACTCTTTGAGCATACTGGTTAACTCCGCCACGCCCATCGTCATTTGAGGAAAGCCTCCTCCTGAGAAACATCTAACCTGTAGTCCCTTCTGTCTGCATTTTTCAGCAAGTGCTGACGTAGGAACCCTGTCAATTTCCTCAGCTGGAACCCCTGCTTTGATTAGTGCCCTCCACATATCACTTCTGCTTCCCTCAGGTTTTCCATTTTTCGCGAAACCGTTCCGATTTTCCCTCGATTTTTCACGTGGTTCACGATCACGCGGCGCACTCACGTTAGACCAGTCTCCGAGCGTTGCTAACTCCGCCAACCTACTTTTCACCATCGAGAATGTCAGGTCAGCGGCTCCCAACAAAATAGTTAATACCGCCGCTCTATAATGTGGGGGAGCATCACGTATTATCGCATCCCGGATCATTTTCGGGACCTCCCCATCTCTTATTTCCACAGAGCCATCACTCGAAATTGAGTGCCTCATACACAACCGTGTCAATCTCATCACTGCATCCCTGATGGTTGACCATTGCCCTCTCAGTTCTGGCCAATCTTGATATGATGGAAATATCAGCTGCGTGGCTGCCCCATATAACGCCGAGAGAGGGAGCCCTACATCACCGCCCATGACTCTGCACATTCCCTGGAATTCTGCGTTTAGCTGGCTATCGGTGGAAAGCGCTGCGAACCGCTGATAATCCCCAGCATCTATAATAACGGCATCAGCTCCTTCCTCTAGCAACCGAATGAGCCAAACATCGATCGGTTCGCCCGGTTTCTGACGATACTTTGTTACAATATGAGTAGTCTCTTCCTGTGTATAATCTTCTCTAGTCATAAACAATTCTGGCTCTGGCTGCGCTTGTGGGACCAGCCCCTGCACTCGCTCGCCATTTTCATCCAGAATCGGTCGACCGTCCGCCCCCATCAGATCCTGGATTCGATCCGGTATCACGCGTCGCTGCTCTTTTTGTCGCGTGATAGGGTGTATCGGCAGCCCCTTTAACGAGGGATACAACCCGGTCTGTGGTGGCGGGTCCGGTCTTGCACCTCTATCATATTCATCATCAAGATCATTATCATCATCATCATCCCCCCACATATCCCCGTTCCACTCCTCCGGATTCCACTGCGCTGACAGCCCAGTGGTGAATGAACGGATTTGCGCTTGTTCTATTTTACGAGGTTTCTTCTTTCGCCCTCTTCGCGCCACTCGGGAGATATGCATTACAGCTCTTTCCGTTATACTCTGCATTTTTGCCAAATGCTCCTTTAATTCTTTCACTATAACCTCTAGCTGGATAACCTCTTGCGCCTTTTGATTTTCTGCGCTTCTAACCTTATCCAACTCCAACACGCAATTTTTCCAAGCTTCCGCACACATCCACAACATCTGCTGCGTGCCTCCCAGCGGACCACGAGCATTCACATCCACCCGCTTCAACATATCACATAATGCCAGCGGCGTGGCAGCGGGATTCACTCCTGTCCACGATCCGGGGCGTCCCCCACGCTCCCGTAAGACAGCTTCTATCTCTCGGAAAGTGATTCCTTCCCACCCGGGCGCCACCTCCTCCTCTGGTGCCTCTTGCGCACTCTTAGTTTTCCTTCTGAAACAACGCATCCTCTTTTTATCTCCTGCGCGTAGCCTGCACGATCCTGCCGACAACGCCAAAAATGTTTTATTGAAAGGATCGGTGCTGGTCGGCACTCAGGAGACAAAGATGACACTCAAAAGACCAACGTTGAGAAAAGGGCTTGGTATTGAAGTGAAAACAATAAACTCAATTTATGTTTCTAACTATTGGGGGATGGAAAGAGATGCTAAAAAGTAACTAAACACCATACTACAAAAAAATATTGACTTTAATATTCACTGAGTTTTTTTGATGACAAATTTCATTTTTTTCTCCAAAGTGAGACATATCCAAACATTCTATTCTTGGCAAAGTGAGACATATCCAAATTTCGACTTAAAGCTTCAGGAGCAGCTGTATTTTTTTTTGCGAGGGATACCAGCAGAAAAAAAATAGGTAGTCAATCTCATACACACATGTCCAAAATGAAATCAGTTTCAAACTCACAAATTCACTGTTTGAAATCTGACTCATTGAGTCTGCTTTCTTTTGATTTTATTTATAGCTGTCGCTGTCGGGGGAAAGAACACTGCAGAATAGGATATAAGTCTGTAGTAATAATAACAGTATTCATAATGCTCATAGACAGAAATTGAGTCTACTCCAAGGGTGTTGATTTCCTTTTAATGTCAACTTTTCTTAAGTCATAGCCGATAACTTAAAAATGGCAAAAAAAAAGATTGCATAGAATTCTAAAAATTTATTCATTCATTAATGATCGTTGGTGAAATATTTTGAACAACAAAATTACTATTCAAGCATTACACAATCATAGACAAAACAGTATGTTTATTACATTCAGATACAATGGTACTTGGATGAGAACTGAAGTATTAAATTGCAATAATTTCATAAAGAATTAAAATTAAATAGGAAAAGCACCCTCACAATGGGACAGCCTGCAAGTAAACCAGCACAATCTCTGATTCATTTATTCGATATGATTAAACATTGATAAACAAAATACAAGACTTAGTTCAGCTTGAAAGCAAGAAACACTGTAAAGATAAAATCGACAAAAATGCATCCCAAGGATCCAAGTAAAAAAACATGGTAAAATGTATCACATGGCAAAACAATGAAAAGGTTTGCTACTGACTGTACTAGATATTTTTCAGTGTAAACAAAAACAATCTACAAAGATCAAAAGTCTTTATTTTCTTTCAATTCATAAGTAGAAAAAAAACATTACTGATTCACACATCAGTAGATTCTATTAAAAATGGAATTCATGTAAAAGAAAATTCAAATGTGATAAAAAAGGAAACAATAGGTCAACTTCACAAAGAGGAAAAAATAGGGTCTACTATCATAGCAAGCGATTCTTCTTTTCTGACCCCGTTTCCGCTGGGTTTTTTTTCCTTCCCAGCTTCATTCTCTCCGGTGTCTCGTACATAAAATCAAACTCGGCATTAGCATCTCTCTCAAACGTAGGCGCAGCCATTTTGGATGATGATGTGGAAGATACCGGAACTTCCCTCTAGACGAATTCTGATTGGATGCTGCTTGCTTCAGCAGCGCACACTGATTGAACGAAATTATGTAGCATTTTGCTGTAAATAAGATCTCGATATGTCGCATTTTGAAATAAAACGCGATCTTCCTTGGCTGATATAGAACGATATGTCGCACTTTCAACAAAAATCAGAGTATCCCGATAACTACCATTCGGAGCTGGATAATTTTGGCGCGAGTTTCGTAAATCTGAAAAAAATGCCTATGTCGCGTTTTGAAAACAAACTTTTCAAATGTTGGAACTCAGTGTGCACTTAAGGTGCACCACATTGTTCGGTGCCTTGTCTAATGGTTCTGCCTTGTCTATTTAGAAAATAATTTAAGACCTCTGCGATTCTGCAAATACATTACATTTAAAAAAACAAAACAATTTGGAGATCAAAATCTGTGAATGTGGGCCCGCGAACAGTGAACAGTTAATTCTCTGTTGTTGAATCCGAAAAACCATGCATAGATACATCTAATATTCAGAAAGACTGCGATTCTTTGGTATGTTATAAATTTGAGCAGTCTGTGGTTGGATTAAGTCCTATAATTGCAATAATTCCACCTATAATTGTTGAATTAGTAGACACATTGTATGTCAAAAAAAGTATATGAATAAAGGCTGGATCACAAATATTAATGGCGTATACGTTAACTGTGTATGATTTAAGTATAGTTCTACCGACAATTATATATTGGCTTTCTGGATCAATTAGTGTGATATTTAGTGGAGAAATTTTGAATTATGAATTCTTATTCTCTGCTGATTTATATAGTTATGCCCTGTCATAATTTATAATTTGTCAGCCATTTTTCAGAGATTATGTATGTTAACACAAACATTTTTTTTTTCACTCATGGTTAGTGTTTGGATGAAGCCATTTGTTATCAAACAACTGCTTTTACAAAACCACCTTGTTAGTTAAGATGCTACTTCATAGTCACGTTCGTCAATCATCTGCCCAACGTATTGAAAGAATCTCGCGTAACTTATTCAGTTTATCTGCTGCAGACACGTCTCCCATGAACTATCATTTAGCTCCTCCTCATTGGACGCTTTGTGTCGCAGAGATTATCAGATCAAGGGCTCCATGATCCATATGGTCAGCTAGAGGCTTCTATACGACTACGCATATTGTAAACAAAGTTAGGCAGTTTCACAGCCAGTTCTTGTCAAAATAGAATAGGCTCTTTGATTGATTCTTTGATTTTATTGGGATGCAAAATACATGATTTGAGAGTGTTTTTCAAGCAGACTCGTGAGTGATCCGAATCGGTAACTCATTCTTTCCTAGCACTAGTTTTCAGTTTACCATGCCTATTTTAAGTCTTTTGGTATTTGTAGTATTTGTCAGGCTTTTGCATACCTTAAATTTTCCTTCATAAAGATCACTTATTTGTAAATAAAGCCCAAGAGTCATCCCTATAAACATTCTAAAATAGATATTGTAATGAAAAATACATGATTCATTTCAATGTCTATACGAAAAAATAAATGTGAGCGGAGAGGGCGTCATCCACGCGCAAAGTTGCAGAAGTGTCATTCTACGATTTCCAAGTGGTCGTCATATTGGCTGCATCCTCCGTCCATGACGTCATCCGTGACATTCGCCAATGAAAACACGCGGTGCACCCTAACTATGGGAGACAAACGCGCACCTTCTGACACGGAAGCTCTTTTCGAAAAGGACAACACCACACAACCGAGTGAAGATACCGGGGCAATATTACACTGTTGTTTCGAGCCCTTGGGGCAATATTACACTATTGTTTCGAGCCATATTCAGATGACATGCGATTGCGGCCAAACCTCATCCCCGTCCGATCCACTTCCGCGGCGGAGATGAGCCATCACGGCTCATCACAGTCGGCCGGTGTGGCTTATGACGCAGCCGAGCTGTCCTGCTTTCGGGGGTTGTTCGCAGTACGTGATAAGCAACACAATCGAGCCGGGGCGCTTTACTGCGCGCACGCGGCTGAGTGAGGCATTCTCGGCTGGGTTCTTCAGAGCCGCCCCCGTCCGCAAAGCCCGGCGCGCAGCCTTTGCAGAAGCCGCGACCGCCGAACGCGGCAGCTCAGCCAGTGTGGCTGATTTTCGGCGCCGTGGTGGCATATAATGTAGCCAAGCCATGCTGCTTTTAGGGGGTTGTTCATAGCCGCCGCAGTACTCCATGAACACCGTCAAGCCGGGGCGCATTACTGCGAGTAAGGCATTCTTGGCTAGTTCTTCAGATTCTCCGCCGACCGCGCAGCAGCCCGACGCCGTCCGACGTGCACATCAACATATTTCGTACGCGGATCTTTTGTTAAGATATGACAGACCGATTACGTGGTCTGCCCCAAACTGTTATTTTTTTTAGTAGCTGTATCCACACCGACCTGTTATTTGGAACCCACAAATTTCTCGTCCTCTGCACCCGTGCAATCCATTTTTCACACCGAATCGGGTCTCTTGCAAACTTATGAAGGGTCAATCCATTTTCCCGAGTGTTCAAGCAATGTCCAGCAATCCATAGACCCGGCATTTTGACTAACACGAAGGAACAACGAGCTCCCATCCTGGAGGTAAAACTAATGGAAACAAACGGGTCCACTTGAGGGCGCCGCTGTCCTTTACGTCACTTCCTGCTTCTTCTTGAAAACAAATCCCTTGAGAGGATTTTCATGGCAGGAGTTACAAAAAGATGTATACCTGAAAATCATGTTTTGTGGTGAAAAAACGCATGGGCCCATATTGGCTGACGATTTTTCATTAATAACATACTAAAAATCATCCATTTCATGACAGTAGCCCTTTAAGTAAATGTTATTCTCCCACAGATGTTTCACAGGTCAAACAATGAAATGCCTGTCACTACCAACCTTTTTAAGCTTTTATTATCTTTTGTACACATGGTTTTGTAGAGGTTTTGTGATTGTTCCATTAAAAACATAAATTTGTCTGTGTCTGCAGACTTGCATCTTTACCTGGAGCTCCTACTTCACTGAAGTGTTCCTGTTGTCTGTGATGACTGTGAAGATAAATGGGGAAAGCATTTGTATCTAGTTTAATGCTTACATTTGTTGACATAAAACTCGAGAGCAAATTGTGATGGAGAATATTTGTGTTGCCTTGATTGTTCTAATAAAAGAAAAAACCTTACATCCCCTGCTTTTTCTGGGTGCCTGAAAAAATGATGGCCTCCTTTCTCAGGTATTCACGTAAGTCATGGTAGAAACTAAAATAGCAAGTATATTGTTGAGTTTGGAATCTGCCATCTTCCCTTTAATATTTCTACTCACTTTGATTAAAGTGTTACTATAACTGGGCTGCTCTCTATCACTTGTCATGTTAACCTGCAAGGCTGGCCAACCAGTCAGAGATGAGGAGCCACATTTTTTACTCTGTTACGGCAGAGAGCCATATCATACACATGGATATCATTCCCTCCTCACACACATACCTTTGCTCAGCCAGATTTATTGTAAATATTACACCAACCACCAAAGAAAAATCGATTCCTACAGAGTGCTAAATCTACAGGCCAGTAATTAAAAAAATTAAATTGTCCGCCTTCTCACACAAGCTACCAGTTCAACCAAGTCTTGTTTTGTATGTCACTACTCTCGTCTCAAGCAACACTGAAATACTCAAATGATTGGAGGTCTGCGTGCAACTGTGAATCAGTAGCCATGCTAATGTCCCATATTCTCTGTACAACAGTTTGGCCAGACAGTTGAAGGGCTGATACCATGTGTTTAAGATTTTTGTTTTCAGTACAAAAGATTTAAGCCCCATAGCTGAGTGGTTAGAGCATTGGTTTGGTAAACCAGGGGTCATGAGTTTGTATCTCACTGGGGGCCTCTACTCCTCAAGAGTGGTTGCATCAGGAAGGGCATCCAGCGTAAAAACTGTGCCAAACAAATATGACCGTTCATCTCAGATGTTTCGCTGTGGCGACCCCTAACGGGACAAGCCAAAAGAAACTTACTATTTTCTCCAATGATCACCATCCAACTGGGAAACTCAAGCTATTTTCATTCAATGCACATCCCAGTTTTGCGAAAATACCTTGCTAACCTTTCCTCTGCGGTCACGTGACCACGGTCGGGAGACGCAGGGGAGACATATTCTCGGTGCTGAGGTCAACCTGCTCAGGGTTAACTCTTCTCTCGAAGCACAGCTGACCTGTGTGGCAGGAACAATAAGCGCACTCTTCCCCGGTCGCCAGTGCACTTTTATTTCCTCCTGCTGGGCAGTCCCATCTTACACGGCGAAGCACAACGCGCACACTGAGCTTGTCACAAAACCCATAACTAATAAACTCAACCAAAGCACATGCCCACACATATAGAGAACTTGTATATGCTTTCATGCCTTCAAGAGAGCCCCAAGAAAGGAGGCAAAGAGCCGCATGGGGTTCAAGAGCCACGGGTTTGCCACCCCTGTGACATGGGCGCACAAACACCCTTCTGAATTATCATGCATCTTTTTTACCCATAGTCCTCTATTCTCTCTCTGACTTCTCTTTGTTGAACACTCACATGCTTAAAATACTAACATCCCTGCAAGTACTGGTACTTGTCCCAATCCTAACTCTCGGTAAATCAATAATTTTACTCACAATATTTGAATATGCGGGTACATGCCACTTGCGTGTGACAGATGTAACAATAGTTTCATGTGCGTTCCAACTGCTTTAGTGCCATAAGAGAAATTTTGCCACTTTTTTTGTACTGGAGGCAGCAAGTTCTGTTCTTGTATTTAAATATAGTAATCAGAAAAACCTCAACAACTTTGAAACAAACTTGTTACCTCAGCACCATTATTTTTGTCAGAGCTCAACAGCAGCCGGTTTTGAAGAAAAAGGTTATTGTAAGTTGCGACATGGTGGAACAGCTGTAAAGTGTTGCCCTCAGAGTGAGGCAAGGGGTTTGAAATTCCAGCCTCGCCTGTGTGGAGTGTGCTTGTTCTCCCAGTGCCTGCATGGGTTTTCTCTGGGCACTACAGTATCCTCCCACTTCCCCAAAACATGCATTAATTGGAGACTCTAAATTGCCCCTACGTGTGATTGCAAGTGTGACATTTGTCCCCGTCTCTATGTACCCTGTGAATGGCTGGCAACCAGTTCCAGGTCAATGTTAGCGTGGAGTGAGCTGTACCCTGCCTCCTGCCCGTTGATAGCTGGGATAGGCTCCAGCACTCCCATGACCCTTGTGAGGATAAGAGCTAAGAAAAAATGAATGGTTGTTGTAAGTTATTTATAATTTTTCCCTCCCCTGGAGAATGCATGATGAAGGAATGAATGATTTTGTTGTCCTTTCACTGAATACTTTTTGTGGGGAATTAAGGAGAATTTTCAGTGACTTACTATGGTGCCTTCTATCCCTTAGGAAGTTAAGATTTAATGGAGCCAAAATATAGGTCCTTTTCAATAAAGAAATCATTCAGGGAACATGGAATGGTCTAGTGTACTTAGTATTTAAAGTGTAATTGTAGCTCAAGAGAGACAAGATGCTGTCCCCAAACACTTTTTGTTGTTAATAGTATTTAATCAGTTTCTTTCATGAGCCTATACTGTATGTTCCCGGTAGCAGTTATGTTGATGTATTTAATTTTTATCAAAGTGGTTAATATTTCTTACATTTAGTTGTGAACTTGGGCAAAGATCAAAACTGTAATGTGGAAAAAAATTGCTGTGGCCTTTGTTTTTTTTTTTTAATTCTACCAAAGATGGTGTGACTGGTGATACACTAACTCGTGTTTCTGCACCCCCCTTTTTTTTTTGCTGAACCTTTTAATTTATTTTTGTCAAACCAACACATTCCACAACTACATAAGGACAAGATTTTAAACCCTGTGCAGGAATGTGTGCAAGGACAAGGGACAAGGACAACTGTAAATGCAAGGCAATTTGGAATAAACGACACCTATTTTGTCATTTCCCATTTATTTTTTCTCCAAAGGTTACACAAATTTAAGTCCTGGTTGTACTGTAACCCCCCGCAATATGTCTCCCTCATTTTGTGATGCACTCACACTCAAAGGGTAGAATTGATAATCTTGAATTTATATGACTAGCTCAGTATTCTGCTTTTATTATTTACAACAAGTTTTTGACCAAACACATTTTAATGGCCTTTGTCCTGCCAAAGAGTCAAAATGAGTTTGTTCTGAAGGGTGTCCAGGTTCTCCCTTAAAGATAGGGTGAAAAGCTCAGTTGTCCGAGAGGGGCTCAGTGTCGAGCCACTGCTCCTCCGCATTGAGAGAAGCCAAATGAGGTGGTCGCTGCATCTGATTCAGATGCCTTCCTGATTGGTGTTCCAGGCACATCCCAATGGAAAGAGATCCGGAGACGACCTAGGACATACTGGAGAGATTATGTCACAAAAAAGAAATGGGTTGGGCAAGGGAAGTTGCTGTGTGAGGCTTCAATGATGCACAACCTCATGGGATAAAGCCACTCGTGCTAGATGTCCCGCCGGGAACCAATCACATGCCTTGTATAAACGTGTCTTTCTGCAATAAACGGATCTGGCAATTTTTTTTAATTAATAAAAACCCAGTGAAGCACTGAAACAGCAAAAAGTGAAACGTGAAGTAGTGAGGGAACCCTGTATTTTGACTCATTGCCACGGCCCGGCGTTCCTTGTCCACCTTAGTCAAGTATAGTCAAGTCTCGTTTTTTTGCCTTGTAATCGGACCTCGTTTTCATGTTTTTGGACCTTGCCTTTTACCATGTATTTTTGTGCCTTTACCTTTCTTGGACTGCTTACCTGTGTATTACCTCTGCCTGGAATAAAACCACCCTCAACATAATGTCACTGACTCAGGGTCCTACATTTTGGTCCAACCTCATGCCCCATAACTCTGACAACCAGCTATTAAACACTCTTATGAATCAAATCAAATTGAAAGCCTTTGTTGTTATATGACTGCGAAATATGAAATAACGAGCGCTTCTCCACAAGGTGCTTGCACAAATAAACTAGAAGAACATCCCTGGACGCCTCCCTGGTGAGGTGTTCCAGGCATGTCCCACCAGAAAGAGACCCCGGGAATTAACCAGGACATGCTGGAGAGACTATGTCTATCAACTGCCCTGGGAACACCACAGGATCCCTCCGGAAGAGCTGGAAGAAGCGGCTGGTGAAAGGGAAGTTTGGGTATCCCTGCTGAAGCTACTTCCACCGCGAGCTGACCCGGAGAAGTGGTAGAAAATGGATGGATGCAAGAACATCTTAAAGTGCCACTGACACCTAAAACTAAATATGTTAAAAAAAAAAAAAAAAAAAAAAAAAAAAGCCATAATGGACTCCTCTGTTTCTTCACAGGACGTCAGAATGTTGCCGTATATTGATTTTTTTCATCTCCCGCCATGAAAAGTCTTTATGATTTTGTGTTGAAGAAGAACCAGGAAGTTAAGTTTTTCTCCAGTACCGGGGTCGAGTGTTTATACCTACTGCACCGGCGAGAAATTACCTGTTTTTACTGTGTGTTAGCCAAAATGTCAGCTTGTTGTATTTCTGGATTGTTCTCGAACACTCGGGAGGATGGATTCATTTTTCACACGTTTCCAAAGGAACTGATTCGTTTTAATAAAATGGATTGCACAGCTGCAAAGGACAAGAGCTTTGTGTGTCCCAAATGACAGGTAGGTGTGTATAGAATTATGAAAAAATAATAGTTGGAGGGGTTTAATTCGTTTCAGTTTACCTTGGTCAAACCAGCAAAATATAACAGAGCACTTGTATTGCATTTAAGACAATCTAATCACACACAATACAAGACAAAATAATAAAATAGAAGAACAAAGACAGTTGAGTAGCGTGTAACAGGAGCTAACTAGCCAAATGACATATAGACACCAAACTCGAAGAAATGTTATTTCCAGCGAATGTTCCAGGAAGGCAGTGTGGTGTCCGTGCACTTGTTCGAAAGCAGCAGTATTTATAAAAAGCTCAGTCTGCGTCTGACAACATAATCCTTCTCTCAGAACATTGAACACTCTAAAGACTGGAGAGATGATTGAGGACTTCAGGAGGCAACCTTCACCACAGTTGCCCCTGACACTGTGGCCAACTGTCGAGACCTTCAAAGGACCTGAGGTAGGAGATGAACACCAACTCCATCCTCAAAGAAATCCCAGCAAAGCATGTACTTCTTGCGGCTTCTGAGGAAGCACAGTCTATCACGCGAGCTGCTGAGTCAGTTCTACACGACGGTCATCCAATCAGTACTGTGTACCTCGATCACAGTCTGGTTTGAGGCACACAAAAGGACAAACTCTTGACTGCAACAGACAAAAAAAAACGGCTGAACGAATTATCGGCACCACTCTACCCACTATTGAGGACTTAAACGCAACGCAAACTAGGTCCGAAGCAGGTAGGATTATTTCGGATCCTCCACATCCTGGTCACCAGCTCTTCCCGTCGGTAATGCACTAAAATCAATAAAAGTCAAAAGTACCAGGCATTCAAACAGTTTTATCCCCTCTGCCTTGAATGGCCCTGATCAGCGAACCTACTGTTTTTCTGCCTTTTCCCATGTGTCAGATGGGTTGCCATACCACAAATAGCAATGGAGCGAATTGATAACAATTGGGGTGTATGGCTTAACGTTCATGTTTTGAGCTGAGCCACCAACTCTCAAATTGGACACAAGATGTCACCAAACAAAATTACACTTGATTGGGTCACCAGCACGGCAAAGATCTCTCTGATAAATGTAGCCTACCCACTTAGCTTCTCATTGCATTGCATACGTATACCAAAATCAGTAACCTTATATAAACCTGATTATTTTTCATATCTTTGTATTACATACATATATCGGGGTTAGCAACTTTAAGAACCCAATTATTGTTTTATCTTTGTTTTCACATCTTATTTCTGATATGAAGACAGTGTCAGGATGCAGCTGTCAGGTCACACCCAACGTTTTTCAAGACGGTTGCAGCATCAAGTTACTGAACAGGAAGCCCGTCACACTCGAATGACCACGCAGGAAGTCGGCAAGCAGAAATAGATTTCAACTATTTTTTCACTGCACTTTTAGCAGAAAATAAGATGCTTTGAAACAGCTTTGTGAAGAGAACCTGTGTATGGCTGTCTCTCTCAGACAAGGCAACACATGATGAGCAACCAACTAAAACAAGCTTGAGAGAATGCATGAGAGAATTGTATTCATAAGAATGTTGATACATTTATCCTATTGTTCAAAATTAGGGTGAAACCGAACGCGAGTTGTGGTTATATTTTTTAAAAAGATGCATTTATTAATTAAAGGGAGAATGACAAAATTGAGTGAAGCTAAAGAAGGGCGTGACAAGTCAAGCCAGGAATGGCAAATGGGGCCCAATGGGATGAACCGGGGGAGGCCCTTCCCACTAGTCGTAGATTCAGCCAACATTTTCCAGAACGTTCCACCAAAAAGCTATAAAAACCTTGGATACGGAATTCGGTGCTTTGTGTTCAGTTTTCGCTAACAAAGAGACATGGTCTTTCTATAGGTGTAATAGTCGTATGGCAAGATGGCGGGGAGAAGGAATTGGCAACTTGGGAGTGCCTAAATTGACGACTCTTTTTGAGATTGGGCGCAAGTAAAACTACTATAATAAGGTAATGGCAGGATAATACCAGCGATATTACGTGGTTACCTATGAAGGGCAAGTTATCTTGACAATTTATCCGTAATCCCGAAAACCCTTATTATTAAATTAGGCTTCGAGCTATATAGGACTTGATCAACCCGAACAGGCTCACTCAAAAATGTCCCCTGTGTGGAGTTTGCATGTTCTCCCCGTGCCTGCATAGGTTTTCTCAGGGCACTCCACTTTCCTCCCACATCCCAAAAACATGCATTAATTTGAAACTCTAAACTGCCCTTAGGTGTGATTGTGAGTACATATGGTTGTTTGTTTTTGTGTGCCCTCCGACTGGCTGGCAAAAAATTCAGGGAGTACCTTGACACCTGCCCAAAGATAGCCAGCATAAGCTCCTGCTCCAGCAGATAAGATCCCACAATCCTTGCAAGAATAACCTGCTCAGTCTTCAAATCTAACAAGACCCGTCCGACCCTCTAAACTTTCACCTCAAACAAGAAGACTGATCAGAGATGCAGCCAAGAGCCCCATGATCATGCTGAATGAACTGTGGAGATCTACAGCTGAGGTGGAAGAGTCTGTGCATAGGAAAACAATCAAGTCATACACTGCACAAATCAAGCTTTTCTGAAAGAGTGGCAAGAAGAAAGCAATTTCTCAAAGATATCCATAAAAAGTCTTGTTGAAAGATTGGGAGACACACCAAACGTGTGGAAGTAGGTGCTCCGGTCAGATGAAACCAAAAATCGAACTTTTTGGCCACACTGCAAAACGATATGTTTGGCGTAAAAGCAACACAGCTCATCACCGTGAACACACCATCCCCACTGTCAAACATGGTGGTGGCAGCCTCATGGTTTGGGCCTGCTTTTCTTCAGCAGGGACAGAGAAGATTGTTAAAATTGATGGGAAGATGGATAGACCCAAATACAGGACCATTCTGGAAGAAAACCTGTTGGGAGTCTGCAAAAGACCTCAGACTGGGACGGAGATTTATCTTCTAACAGGACAATGATCCAAAAAATACAGTGAAGAAAATAATTATTTGAACACCCTGCTACATTGCAGGTTTTCCCACTTAGAAATTATGGAGGGGTCTGAAATTTTCATCATAGTTGCATGTCCACTGTGAGAGATAATCTAAAAAGAAAAATCCAGAAATCACTATGTATGATTTTTTTATTTATTTGTGTGATATAGCTGCAAATAAGTATTTGAACACCCGAGAAAATCAATGTTAGTATTTGTTACAGGAGCCTTTGTTTGCATTTACAGAGGTCAAACGTTTCCTGTACTTGTTCACCAGGTTTGCACAAACTGCAGGAGGGATTTTGGCCCAGTCATCCACACAGATCTTCTCCAGATCAGAGGGGTTTCTGGCCTATCGCTGAGAAACACAGGGTTTTAGCTTCCTCCATAGATTTTCTATTGGGTTTAGGTCTGGAGACTGGCTAGGCCACACTAGAACCTTGATATGCTTCTTATGGAGCCACTCCTTCGTTTTCCTGGCTGTGTGCTTCGGGTCATTGTTATGTTGAAAGACCCAGCCACAACCCATCTTGAATGCTCTGACTGAGGGAAAGAGGTTCCCCAAAATCCCACAATACATAGCCGCGGTCATCCTCTCCTTAATACAGTGCAGTCGTCCTGTCCCATGTCCAGAAAAACATCCCAAAGCATGATGCTACCACCCTCATGCTTCACAGTAGGGATGGTGTTCTTGGGATGGAAATCATCTTTCGTATTCCTCCAAACACGGTTAGTGGAATCATTACCAAAAAGTTCCATTTTAGTCTCATCTGATCACTAAACCTTCTCCCATGACTCCTCTGTGCCATCCAAATGGTCATTGGCAAACTGAAGACAGGCCTTGACATGAGGTGGTTTAAGCAGGGAAACCTTCCGTGCCATGCATGATTTCAAACCATGGCATCTCAGTGAGGGTCAGAATTCTAGCTGATATACAGATGCTCAAATGCTTATTTGCAGCTGTATCACACAAATAAATCGTTTAAAAAAAATCATACATTGTGATTTCTGGATTTTTCTTTTTAGATTCTCTCTCTCACAGTGGACATGCACGTACGAGGAAAATGTCAGACCCCTCCATGATTTCTAAGTGGGAGAACTTGTAATATAGCAGGGTGTTCAAATCCTTATTTTCTTCACTGTAAAGCCAAATCTACAATGGAATGGTTCACAAACAAACGTATGCAGGTGTTAGAATGGCCAAGTCAAAGTCTGGACATGAATCCAATCGAGAATCTGTGGGCAGAGCTGAAGACTGCTGTTCATAAACGCTCTGTGTCCAAGGTCACTGAGCTTGAGCTGTTTCGCAAAGAAGAATGGGCAAGAACTTCAGTCCCTCGATGTGCAAGACATACCCCAAGCCACTTGCAGTTGTAATTGCAGCAAAAGGTGGCCCTATAAGGTATTAATGCTAGGGGCTGAATAACATTGCACGCCCCACTTGTCAGGTTGTTATTTAGGAAAGTTTAAAATATCCAATAAATTTCGTTCCACTTCACAATTGTGTCCCACTTGTTGTTGATTCTTGACATGAAAAATGTAATTTTATATCTTTACGTTTGAAGCCTTTAAACTGTGGCAAAAGTTTGAAAAGTTCAAGAGGGCTGAATACTTTCACAAGGCACTGTACGAGTAGGACAAAATGAGGCAGAAGATACACCAGGTAAAGAGATGACTGTGCCCTTCAGCGGATTATCAGAGAAGATACAAGACTCTCGCAGATGAAGAACCCAAACTGCTTGGAGACCAATGTGAAATATCCACAATCAGTCATGATTTTGGGGTCTAATGTCCAGTGCAGGGGCTAATAAACTCTGCTTTCTTAAATCCAAGGTCACCCCAAACAGTCTCGCAAAATGTTTTAGAGGACTTAATGATTCCTTATGCTGAGAGTCTGGATTGAGGTGGCGATTTCATCTTCCAGCAGGACCTGGCCCTTCCCATATTGCCGGAAACACGAAAACCTGATTAGATACCCATGCCATTACAGTGCTATTGAGAATTTCTGTCTTATCAAGAGAAACATGAAGGATACAAGACCCCAAAACAAGGAACTGATAGCAAGGATCAAGGAAATATGGAATTCAATAATTTCCAGTCAATGCCACAAGTTGATTGCCTCAATACAACAGTGCACTGAGACAGTCATTCAAGCAAAAGGATTCCCGATCAAGTATTGAAGAGAGACATTGTTTTGGAAGTACTGTACCACATTTAGACCGATTTAATGTGACCCCTTTCTTTTTTTTTTAACAACTTTTTTTTTTTTTTAAAGATGCAGTACGCTTATTTGAAATTTGTAAGTTTTATGAGCTGGAAGCCCATTGATTCAACTGCAGGGGCACGGTGGATCAGCTGGTAAAGTGTTGGCGTCACAGTTCTGAGGACCCGGGTTCAATCCCAGCCCCGCCTGTGTGGAGTTTGTATGTTCTCCCCGTGCCTGCGTGGGTTTCCTCTGGGTACTGCGGTTTCCTCCCACATCCTAAAAACATGTGACATTAATTGGACACTCTAAATTGACCCTAAGTGTGATTGTGAGTGCGGCTGTTGTCTGTCTTGATGTGCCCCGCGATTGGGTGGCAACCTGCTGGTACCCCCCCCCCTGCCTGTTGACAGCTGGGATAGGCTCCAGCACCCCCCACGACCCTCGTGAGGATAAGCAGCAAAGAAAATAGATGAATGGATGGATGGATGTTTCAACTGTAGGCACAGATTCCATCTATGAAAGTTTAACTTTTTGAAAAGGGTGCGTACATCCGTTTAAAACCTGTACAGAACTAAAACGTTTACAATGCTTTCTTGTGGTGATCTACAGTAGTACAGTGCAATGAGTGGAGTGTTACAATTCAAACGGTTTGTTCATATAAAAATAATCATATATCATATAAAATAGATATAAAGGAATTGACATTATTCTACTGAGGTCCTAAAAGGATGTTTCTTATTACGATGAGAAACAAATTCGAATGAGAAAGTTTTCCATTCTAAAATTTGGATTAATAAACATTCAAAATTCTATTTGCTGGGAACCGGTTCAGTGTGTATCCCACCCTACTGCATGTTGGCAGCTGGGATAGGCTCCAGCACTCGTGAGGATAAGCGGATTGATTACTTTGAAGGAATTCTTGGCTAGGATCTTTGGATTTTTCCTATAAAAAGTGGAAAAAAACCCAAAATTTTTAAACTAAAATGTTCTATCCACAAAGACTGATTAAAAAAAAAAAAAAAAGTAAAATACATTTTCAAAATGATTGGATTGTTGGTACAGCAGCGGCACAGTCGACGGCTGGTTAGGACATCTGCCTCAAAGGCCTGAGGATCTACGTTAAAATCGGGCCTTGCCTGAGAGAAGTTTGCATGTTCTCCTCTTGCCTGTGTGGGTTTACTCCAAATACTCCGAACATCCACTGTAAAGTGCTATAGGTGTTAATCTGAGAACGAGTGGTCGTTTATTTCTGCCCTGCCATTCATTGGCTGGTGACCAGTTCAGGGTGTACCCTGCCCCTCGCCCGTAGACAACTGGGATAGGTTCCAGAATGCCACTCCACAAGATGATCCTAGGAGCTAAGTTGTCTGGGGCTCCACGCCGCTGGTAGGGTCACCCATGGCAAACAGGTTCAAGGTGAAAAACATGACAAAGTCATCTTCTTCTTTTCCTTTCGGCTTGTCCCGATAGGGGTTGTCACAGTGTGTCATCTCCTGCATTTTCCTCTCTAACACCAGCTTGCCATCATGTCTTCCCTCACAACATCCATCAACCTTATCTTTGGTCTTCCTCTTGCTCTTTTGCCTGGCAGCTTCGTCCTCAGCACCTTTCGACCAACATACTCACTCTCTCGCCTCTGAACATGTCCAAACCATTGAAGTCTGCTCTCTTAAACTGTTTCTCGAAAACATCCAACTATGCCCGTCCCTCTAGTGTGCTCATTTCTAATCCTATCCAACCTGCTCACTCCTAGCGAGAACCTCAACATCTTCATTTCTGCCACCTCTAGTTCTGCTTCCTGTTGTCTCTTGAAGAACACAGTCTTGAATCCGTACATCATGGCCGGCCTCACCACTGTTTTATTATCTTTGCCTTTCATCTTAGCAGAGACTCACATAACACTCCAGACACCTTCTGCCAGCTGTTCTAACCTGCTCGGACCAGTTTCTTCACTTCCTAACAATCTCACCATTGCTCTGGGTTGTTGACCCCAAGTATTTGAAGTCGTCCACTCTCGCTATCTCTTCTCCCTGGAGCCTCACTCTTCCCCCTCTACCCCTCTCATTCACACACATAGATTCTGTTTACTTCGGCTAATCATCATTCCTGTCCTTTCCAGTCCATGCCTCCATCTTTCTAGTTGTTCCTCCACCTGTTCCCTGCTTTCACTCCAGATCACAATATCATCTGTCAACATCATGGTCCAAAAGGATTCCAGTCTAACCTCATCTGTCAGCCTATCCATTACCACAGCAAACAGGAAGGGGCTCAGAGCTGATCCCTGATGCAGTCCCACCTCCACCTTAAAGTCTTCCGTCACACATATGACACACCTCACCACTGTTCTGTGGCCCTCATAGATGTCCTGTACTATTCTGACATATTTCTCTACCACACCAGGCTTACACATGCAGTACCACAGTTCCTCTCTTGGTATTCTGTCATAGTCTTGCTTGATCAACAAAGACACAATGTAGCTCCTTCTGACCTTCTCTGTACTTTTTCACTAGCATCCTGAAGGCAAATAAGGCATCTGTGTTACTTTTTCAAGTCATGAAACCATACTGTTGCTTGCAGATACTTACCTTCTGTCCTGAGTCTAGCCTCCACTACTCTTTCCTAGAACTTCATTGTGCTGCTCATCAACTTTATCCCTCTATAGTTCCCACAGCTCTGCACATCGCTTTTGTTCTGAAAAATGGGAACTCGCACACTTTTCCTCCATTTTTCAGTCTTCTTCTCACCCACAAGTATTCTGTTGAATAAGTTGGTCAAAAATTCCAGAGTCACTTCTCCAAATTGCTTCCATACCTCCACCGATATGCCATCAGGACGAACTGCCTTTCCATTGTTCATCCTCTTTAGTGCCTTTCTAACTTCCCCTTTACTCCAGCTTCCCAGGACCAACTGCCTTTCCATTTTTCATCTTTTGTAGTGCCTTTCTAACTTCACCCTTACTAATCATTGCCACTTCCTGGTCCTTCACACTTGCCTCTTCTACCCTTCCCTTCTCTCATTTTTTTTCATTCATCAACTTCTCAGAGTATTCTTTCTGTCTATTTAGCACACTACTAGCAGCAGTCCATACATTTCCATCTCTGTCCTTCATCACCCTTAACTGCTGCACATCCTTCCCATCTCTGTCCTCTGTCTGGCCAACCTGTAGAGATCATTTTCTCGTTCTTTCGTGTCAAACCACAACACTTTCCCATGACTTCATTGTGTGCCTCATCAACTTTATTCCTCTATAGTTCCCACAGCTCTGCATATTGCTTTTGTTCTTAAAAATGGGAACGAGCACACTTTTCCTCCATTCTTCAGGCCTATTGTCACCCGCGAGTATTCTATTGAATGAGTTGGTCAAAAACTCCACAGCCACCTCTCCAAATTGCTTCCATACCTCCACCGGTATGTCATCAGGACCAACTGCCTTTACATTTTTCATCCTTTGTGGTGCCTTTCGAACTTCCCCCTTGCTGATCATTGCCACTTCCTGATCCTTTACACTTGCCTCTTCTGCTTTTCCTTCTCTCTCATTTTCTTCATTGATCAACTTCTCAAAGTATTCGTTCCATCAAGTTAACACATTTCCATCTCTATCCTTAATCACCCTTACCTGCTGGACATTCTTCCCATCTCTATCCCTCTGTCCGGCCAACCTGTAGAGATCCTTTTCTCCTTCTTTCGTGTCCAACCTGGTGTACATGTTCTCATATGCCTCTTGCTTAGCCTTCGCCACCTCTACCTTTGCCCTACGTCGCATCTCAATGTTTTCTTTTCGCATCTCCTCTGTCCGACTTCTTTAATCTCTTTCCTTGGATGATTTCCTGTATTTTGGGGTTCCACCAGGTCTCCTTCTCCCCTTTCTTACCAGAAGACACCCCAAGTACTCTCTTGCCTGTCTCTCTGATCGCCTTGGCTGTAGTCATCCAATCTTCCGGGAGCTCCCCTGTCCATCAAGAGACTGGTCTTACCTCTTTCCAAAAGGTCACATAACATTCTTCCTTTCTCAGCCTCCACTACATGGTTCTCTGCTTTATCTTTGTCTTCTTAATCTTGCTACACGCCACCAGAGTCATCCTACACGCCACCATCTTATGCTGTCGAGCTACACTCTCCCCTACTACTACCTTACAGTCAGTATCTTCCTTCAGATGACATCGTCTACGTAAAATGTAGACCATCTGCGTGCTTATACCTCCGCTCTAGCAGGTCACGCTATGTTCCTGCCTTTTCTGGAAAAAAGTGTTCACTACTGCCATTTCTATCTTTTTTGCAAATTCCACCACCATCTGTCCCTCTAAGTTCTTTTTCTGGATGCCGTACTCACCCATCACTTCTTCTTCTTCTTTAGCTAGCTTTTCCATTAAAATAACCCGTACTCCATTTATCTTCCCATCTAATGCATGGTAAAAAAATTTAAACCCTGCTTCTAAACTTGGAGTCTTGCTCCCTTTCCACCTGCTCTCTTGGATGCACAATATATCAACCTTTCTCCTGTCAAAGTACAGCTCCATAAACCCCTATGACGAGTACAAATTATTGGGTTCAGGGTTACCTTGCCCGGACGCGAAAGGGTAAGGTGGGCCCCCCTTCCCATGGGATCGCTACCTGTGAGAGGCTTCATAGGGGTCAGCTGCAATGTTAGCTGTGCAGTAGCCGAAGCGAAGACCTTGGCGATCCGATCCTTGGCTCCAGAAAGTAGCTCTTAGGGACATGGAATGTCACCTCTCGGGCAGGGACTCTGGAGATGCCCACAGTGAGAGGCACCACGCAGGTGTTGGTATACTTATTGCCCCTCAGCTTGGTGCCTGTACATTGTGGTTCACCCTGGTGGATGAGAGACTAGCTTCCCTCCGCCTTCAGGTTTTGGGATGGGTCCTGACTGTTGTTTGGTACATAAGCAGAGTACCCACCTTTTTTGGAGTACTTTGGAGACTTAGTACTTAGTACACTGCTGGGTGACTTCAATGCTCATGTGGGCAATGATAGTGAGACCTGGAAGGGCGTGGTTGGGAAAAACGCACCTCCCCAATCAGAACCAGAGTGCTGTTCTATTACAGGACTTCCATGTTCAGGCATAAGGGTGTCCACATGTGCACTTGTCACCATCGGTCACTGTCTATGATTGACTGTGATCATCCCATTGGACTTGCAACTTCATGTCTTGGAGACTCTGGTGAAGATGCTGTCAACCGATCACCACCTGTTTGTGAGTTGGATCCGATGGTCCAGGGTTAGGCAGGAGACATTGAGTCCAAGTGGATGTCATTCTGTGCCTCCATTGCTAAGGCAGTCGACTGGTGCTGTGGCCGAAAGGTGGTCGGTCCCTATTGTGGCGGCAACCCCCAAACATGTTGGTGGACACAAATAGCGAGGGATGCAGTCAAGCTGGCTAGCTGGACAAAAACCCGGGTCTGGCAAGAGTTCGCTGAGGCCATAAACTAATATTAAAAAAAGTTAAAAAATATTAAATACTTAAATCCAACTGCCAAAGCAAAGTCAAATACAATCTGCGGGGAAACAAAATGAAAAGTATGCAAACAAATGTGTACTTGGTGGTTCTGTGCAACTATTTTGTCTTTAAAGAGTAGTGCAGAAAAAATGAGATTAGTGATTGAAGGCTGAGTTTTACAAGGGTTTTACATTTGAACATGTTCAAAATGTGTCGGGTGTTCATTCCTCAATTTGAAGCAAAAACAAAAAATTACAATTCCCTTATTTCTTTTTTTATTAATGTCGCTGGCTTGTCTTGAGGTAAATCTCCAAAGCTCACAGGATGTTTTTTGTTGAGCTACCGTATTCATGTTGCATCGTCAAGGAAAGTTAGGAATTTTTTTAGCTCTCACTAATTTTTTTTGTCTTTCTCAGTAATGTCAAAATGACATGCCCACATGGTGACTGAATAATTTGTGAGATTGAATTTTAAAATGGTTTCTCTCTGACAGCAACAATGTACATCATTCCATCTGTTGACACAGCGGTTCATTCTGATGTGGTAATAGGCAGTGAGGAAAGTTTGATCTTAAAAAAGCAATCAAATGCCGGCAAGTACAGTCCACACAACTGTTTTATTACTTGTACCAGTCAGAGATACTCTGTCCTTAATCCCTAAACCAGAAAATAATTAAGATGTTCAAAGTCACAGCAGACATAAAGGGAGAGTTTTCACCACCAAGATTTGTAAGGAACATTCTTGATGAAAAAGTCCAAGGATCAGAATAAAGAAACGTGATGCCCTTTTATGTGATGTCCTTTTGTCTGGGCGGCCGGTGAATGTTCCTGATCACACACTTCACCATCCACTCGATGCCTTCATTCACTCCATCACTGCATCATAAATACACATGGAAATGTGAGGTAATTTCAGAAGGAAGTAAAAAGTGACATTTGTGAAATTGCTAACTCACCCGGTGAGGGCAGTACATGGCTGGACTAAACAATCTCGTTTGCCAATCTTTGGTGCACAGTCACTAAAGGCTGTTTTAATATCTGGCACGGACAAACAATTCTGATGGAAGAGCAAAAATAACATGCTGAGACTGCAACAAAACTGATATAATTTAAGCATATTTCAGGCAACATCCACTCCACATCCAACTTTTTTAACACGCGCGCGCACACACACATACAATGAAGAAAACTATTTGAACACCATGCTATATTGCAAGTTCTCCCCCTTAGAAATCATGGAGGGGTCTGAAATTATCATCGTAGGTGCATGTCCACTGTGGGAGAGAATCTTAAAAGAAAATCCAGAAATCACAATGTATGATTTTTTTAACGATTTATTTGTGTGATGCAGCTGCAAATAAGTATTTGAACACCTGAGAAAACCAATGTTAATAGTTGATACAGTAGCCTTTGTTTGCAATTACAGAGATCAAACGTTTCCTGTAGTTGTTCACCAGGTTTTCACACACACTGCAGGAGGGATTTTGGCCCAGTCATCCACACAGATCTTCTCTAGATCAGACAGGTTTCTGGGTTGTCGCTGAGAAACACAGAGTTTCAGCTCCCTCCAAAGATTTTCTATTGGGTTTAGGTCTGGAGACTGGCTAGGCCATGCCAGAACCTTGATATGCTTCTTACGGAGCCACTCCTTGGTTTTCCTGGCTGTATGCTTCGAGTCATTGTCATGTTGAAAGACCCAGCCACGACCCATCTTCAATGCTATGACTGAGGGAAAGAGGTTGTTCCCTAAAATCTCACAATACATACCCGCGGTGATCCTCTCCTTAATACAGTGCAGTCGTCCTGTCCCATGTGCAGAAAAACACCCCCAAAGCATGATGCTACCACCCCCATGCGTCACAGTAGGAATAGAACTCATCATTTGTCTTCCTCCAAACACGGTGAGTGGAATTATGACCAAAAAGTTCAATTTTGGTATCATCTGACTACAAAATGTTCTCCCATGACTCCTCTGTATCATCCAAATGGTCACTAATAAACTTAAGACGGGCTTTGACATGTGCTGTTTTAAGCAGGGAAAACCTTCCGTGCCATGGATGATTTCAAACCATGACGTCTAAGTGTATTACCAACAGTCACCTTGGAAACGGTGGTCCCACCTCTTTACAGTCATTGACCAAGTCCTGTCAGGGCTCCACTCCGATTGAGGTTGACATGTTCCGTTTGGAGTTGTACAAATTTGTCTCTGGTGTCTTTGGACAGGTCTTTGGTCTTGGCCATCTCACAAGTTTTGAGTCTTACTGATTGTATGGGGTGGACAGGTGCATCTGATACAGGATAATACATGGAGTGCAGGTGGAGTTTCAAAAGTGGACTAATAGGACTTTGAGAGTGAGAATTCTACCTGATGGTTCAAATACTTGTTGCAACTGTATCACACAAATGGTTAAAAAAAAAAAAAAAGGAAAAAAAAAAAAAATCATACATTGTGCTTTCGGGATTTTTCTTTTTAGATTATCTCTCGCACAGCGGACATGCACCTACGATGAAAATTTCAGACCCCTCCATGATTTCTAAGTGGGAGAACTTGCAATATAGCAGGATATTCAAATACTTATTTTCTTCACTGTACATACACACACACACACACACACACACAACACACACACACATACATATATATATACATATATATATATATATATATATACACATATACATATACATATATATATATACATATACATATATATATATATATATTATATATATATATATATATATATATAGTGCCTTGTGAACGTATTCGCCCCCTTGAACTTTTCAATCTTTTGCCACATTTCAGGCTTCAAACAAAGGTATAAAATGTCTTTTTTTTTTTTTTACAAGAATCAACAACAAATGGGACACAATCATGAAGTGAAAGAAATTTATTGGATATTTTATACTTTTTGAACAAATGAAACCTGAAAAATGGGACGTGCGATATTATTTGCCCCCTTTACTTTCAGTGCAGCAACCTCGCTCCAGAAGTTCAGCGAGGATCTCTGAATGATCCAATGACTGATGATCTTCTTCTTATTTTCCTTTCGGCTGGTTAGGGGTCGCCACAGCGTCATCATTTTCATCTTAGCCTATCTCGTGCATCTTCCTCTTTAACCCCAACTGCACTCATGTCTTCCCTCACCACATCCATCAACCTTCTCTTTGATCTTCCTCTCACTCTTTTGCCTGGCAGCTCCATCCTCAGCACCCTTCTACCAATATACTCAGTCTCTCGCCTCTGAACATGTCCAAACCATCGATGTCTGCTCTCTTGAACCTCGTCTCCAAAACATCCAACTATGGCTGTCCATCTTATCAGCTAATTTCTAATCCTACCCAACCTGCTCACTCCGAGCGAGAACCTCAACATCTATATTCTTTTCTGCTACCTCCAGTTCTGCCTTCCTGTTTCTTCAGTGCCACTGTCTCTAATCCGTACATCATGGCCGGCCTCACCACTATTTTATAAACTTTGTCCTTCACCCTAGCAGAGACTCTTCAGTCACATAACACACCAGACACCTTCTGCCAGCTGTTCCAACCTTCTTGGACCAGTTTCTTCACTTCCTTACCACACTCACCATTGCTCTGGATTGTTGACCGCAAGTATTTGAAGTCGTCCACCCTCGCTATCTCTTCTCCCTGGAGCCTCACTCTTCACCCCTCCCATTGACACACATATATTCTGTTTTACTTCGGCTAATCTTCATGCATGTCTCCATCTTTCTAATTGTTCCTCCGCCTGCTCCCTGCTTTCACTGCATATCACAATATCATCTGCAAACATGATGGTCCGTGGGGATTCCAGTCTTACCTCGTCTGTCAGCCTATCCATTACAACTGCAAACAGGAAGGAGCTAAGAGCTGATCCCTGTCCCTTCTGTCACACGTAAGGCACACCTCACCATTGGTCTGCTGCTGTCATATTTGTCCTATACTATTCTAAGATATTTCTCTGCCACACCAGACTTATGCATGCAGTACCACAGTTCCTCTCTTCATACTCTGTCATAGCCTTTCTCTGGATCCACAAAGACACAATGTAGCTCCTTCTGACCTTCTCTGTACTTTTCCACTAGCATCCTCAAGGCAAATAATGCATCTGTGTTATTCTTTCTAGGCAAAAAAACATACTGTTGCTCACAGATACTAACTTCTGCCCTGAATCTAGCTTCCACTACTCTTTCCCATAACTTCATTGTGTGGCTAAACAACTTTATTCCTCTATCATTCCCACAGCTCTGAACATCGCCTTTGTTCTTAAAAATGGGAACTAGTACACTTTTCCTCCATTCTTCAGGCATCTTTTCACCCGCTAGTACTCTTTGTAGTGCCTTTCTAACTTCCCCATCACTAATCATTGCCACTTCTTGGTCCTTCACATTTGCCTCTTCAACTCTTCCTTCTCTCTCATTTTCTTCATTCATCAACTTCTCAAAGTATTCCTTCCATCTATTTAGCACATTACTGGCACCAGTCAACATGTTTCCATCTCTATCCTTAATCACCCTTTACCTGCTGCACATCCTTCCCATCTCTATCCCTCGGTCTGGCCAACCTGTAGCGATCCTTTTCTCCTTTTGTGTATATCCTGGTGTACATGTCATAATATGCCTCTTGTTTATCCTACGCCACCTCTCCCTTTGCCCTACGTCGCATCTCAATGTACTCCTTTCGCCTCTCCTCAGTCCTCTCAGTGTCCCACTTCCTCTTCGCTAATCTCTTTCCTTGTATGACTTCCTGTATTTTGGGGTTCCACCACAAAGTCTCCTTCTCCCCTTTCCTACTAGAAGAAACACCAAGTACTCTCCTGCCTGTCTCTCTGATCACCTTGGCTGTAATAGTCCAGTCTTCCGGGAGCTTCTGCTGTCCATCAAGAGCCTGTCTTAACTCTTTCCGAAAGGCCGCACCACATTCTTCCTTTCTCAACTTCCACCACATGGTTCTCTGCTCTACCTTTGTCTTCTTAATCTTCCTACCCTCCACCAGAGTCATCCTACACACCACCATCCTATGCTGTCGAGCTACACTCTCCCCTACCACCTTTACAGTCACTAACCTCCTTCAGATTACATCGTCTGCACAAAATATAATCCATCCGCGTGCTTCCACCTCTGCTCTTGTAGGTTACTACAAGTTTCTCCCTCTTCTGGAAATAAGTGTTCACTACAGCCATCTCCATCCTTTTGCAAAGTCCACCACCATCTGTCCCTCAAAGTTCCTTTCCTGGATGTCATACTTCCCCATTACTTCTTCATCGCCGGTATCCTTCACCAATATGTCCGTTACAATCTGCACCAATCACAACTCTCTCTCTGTCTGGGATGCTCAGAACTACTTCATCCAGTTCCTTCCAAAAATTCTCTTTCAACTCTCGGTCACATCCTACCTGTGGGGCATAGCCGGTAACCACATTATACATAACACCCTCAATTTCAAATTTTAGACTCATCACTTGATCTGATACTCTTTGCACCTCCAAGACATTCCTAGCCAGCTCTTCCTTTAAAATAACCCCTACTCCATTTCTCCTCCCATCAACTCCGTGGTAGAATAATTTAAACCCTGCTCCTAAACTTCTAGCCTTCCTACCTTTCCACCCGCTCTCTTGGATGCACAATATATCAACCTTTCTCCTAATCATCATGTCAACCAATTCCTGAGCTTTTCCTGTCATAGTCCCAACATTCAAAGTCCCCACACTCAGTTGCAGGCTCTGTGCATTCCTCTTTTTCTTCTGATGACAAATCTGGTTTCCTCCTCTTCTTTGTCTTTGACCAATGTTGACTGATAATAATAAATAGAATCCACCTGTGTGTAATCAAGTCTCCATACAAATGCACCTGCTCTGTGATAAGACTCAGGATTCTGTTTAAAGTGCAGAGAGCATCATGAAGACTAAGGAACATACTTGGCAGGTCCGAGATACTATTGTGGAGAAGTTTAAAGCGGGATTTGGATACAAAAAGATTTCTCAAGCTTTAAACATCTCAAGGAGCACTGTGCAAGCAATCATATTGAAATGGAAGCAATATCAGACCACTGCAAATCTACTAAGACCCAGCCGTCCCTCTAAAATTTCACCTCTAACAAGGAGAAGACTGATCAGAGATACAGCCAAGAGGCCCATGAGCACTCTGGATGAACTGCAGAGATCTACAACTGAGGTGAAAGAGTCTGTCCATAGGACAACAATCAGTCGTACACTGCCGAAATCTGTCCTTTATGGAAGAATGGGAAGAAAGCCATTTCTTAAAGATATCCATAAAAACTAACTGTCAAACATGGTGGTGGCAGCCCCATGGGTCGGGCCTGCTTTTCTTCAGCAGGGACAGGGATGATGGTTAAAATGGATGGGAAGATGAATGGAGCCAAATAAAGGACCACTCTGGAAGAAAACCTGTTGGAGTCTGCAAAAGACCAGAGCCTGGGTGGAGATTTATCTTCCAACAAGACAATGATCCAAAACATAAAGCCAAATCTACAATCGAATGGTTAACAAACATATCCAGGTGTTAGAATGGCCAAGTCAAAGTCTGGACATAAATTCAATCGAGAATCTTTGGGCAGAGCTGAAGACTGCTGTTCACAAACATCCAACCTCACTGAGCTCGAGCTGTTTTGCAAGGAAGAATGGGCAAGAATTTCTGTGCAAAACTGAATGAGACACACCCCAACCGACTTGCAGCTGTAATTGCACCAAAAGGTGGCGCTACAAAGTATTAATGCAAGGGGGCCTAATAATATTACACGCCCCACTTTTCAGGTTTTTATTTGTTAAAAAAATCTTAAAATATCCAATAAATTTCATTCCACTTCATGTTTCTGTCCCAATTGTTGATTCTTGACAAAAAATTTAAGCCTAAAATGTGGCGAAAGCTTTAAAAGAATACTTTAACAAGGCACTGTATATGAGTAAAAAACATGTTGTGCATTTAACTGAACATAACTCCAGCCTACCAATATGTCCTGTTTGTTGGCCAGTACCAGGAGCGGGACACCTTCTAACACATCACTACTGATCATTTTTTCTGGAATGAGATGAGAAAGGAGTAAATTAGAACAGACTGACTTTCAAATTCAATTATACTCTACAGAATACAAGTATGTTCAATGCACTTTGCCCAAGTAAAAGAGATTGATCAATACATTACATACAATTGCCTTTGCAGTTAACATCTAAATAAAATTCAGTCCTACAGGGGCACAAGCCAATGCCATCTGTAACCCGGTCGCAAAGCTGGAGAAATGCAGAGGGTTGCGTCAGGAAGGGCATCCGGCGTAAAACTGTGCCGAACGAATATGAGTGTTTATCTTAAGAATACCATACCGGATCGTTTTTGGCCCTGATAAATAAGGCCCACACTCGGTTCCGCTAACCTGCAGGGCGTTGGTGGAAATTCAGCTACTGTGAGTCAAAGACAAAGAAGAGGAGGAAAGCGGATTTGTCGGCAGAAGAAGAAGAGGATTGCACAGAGCTAAGTACTGAGTGTACGGACTTTGAATGTTGGGACTATGACAGGAAAAACTTAGAAGTTGGTTGACATGGTGATTAGGAGAAAGGTTGATATAAGGTGAATCCAAGAAAGGAGGTGGAAAGGTAGTCAGGCGAGAAATTTAGGAACAGGGTTTAAATTATTTTACCATGGAGTAGATGGGAAGAGAAATGCAGTTGGCATTATTTTTAATTAAGAGCTGGCTAAGAATGTCATGGAGGTGAAAAGAATATCAGATCGAGTGATGAGGCTAAAATTTGAAATTGAGGGTGTTATGTATAATGTGATAAGTGGCTATGCCCCACAGGTTGGATGTGACCTTGAGTTGAAAGAAATTTTGGAAGCAACAAGAGGAAGTACTTTGAGCATCCCAGATAGACCGAGAGTTTTGATTGGTGCAGATTGTGATAGATATATTGGTGAAGGAAACAGGGGCAAAGAACAAATAATGGCTAAGTACAGCATCCAGGAAAGGAACTTTGAGGGACAGATGGTGGTGGACTTTGCAAAAAGGATGAAAATGGCAGGAGTGAACACTTTTTCCTGAAAAGGCAGGAACATGGGGTGACCTACAAGAGTGGAGGTAGAAGCAAGCAGGTGGTCTACATCTTATGAAGATGATGTCATCTGAGGGAAGTTACTGACTGTAAGGTCGTGGTGGGAGAGAGTGTAGCTCGACAGCATAGGATGGTGGTGTGTAGGAATATTAAGAAGACAAAGGTAGAGCAGAGAACCATGTGGTGGAAGTTGAGAAAGAAAGAATGTTGTGCAGCTTTTCTCGAAAGAGGTGAGACACACTCAGGCAGGCAGGAGAGTACTTGGTGTGTCTTTTGGTAGGAAAGGGGAGAAGGACACCTGGTGGTGGAACCCTAAAATACAGGAAGTCATACAAGGAAAGAGATTAGCGAAAAAGTGGGACACAGAGGACTGATGAGAGGTGAAAGAAATACATTGAGATGAGATGTAGGGCAAAGGTGGAGGTGGCGTAGGCTAAGCAAGAGGCATATGACGACATGTACACCAGGTTGGACACGAAAGAAGGAGAAAAGGATCTCTACAGGTTGGCCGGACAGAGGGATAGAGATGGGAAGAATGTCCAGCAGGTAAGGGTGATTAAGGATAGAGATGGAAATGTGTTAACTTGATGGAAGGAATACTTTGAGAAGTTGATCAATGAAGAAAATGAGAGAGAAGGAAAAGCAGAAGAGGCAAGTGTAAAGGATCAGGAAGTGGCAATGATCAGCAAGGGGGAAGTTCGAAAGGCACTACAAAGGATGAAAAATGTAAAGGCAGTTGGTCCTGATGACATACCGGTGGAGGTATGGAAGCAATTTGGAGAGGTGGCTGTGGAGTTTTTGACCAACTTATTCAAGAGAATACTCGCGGGTGACAAGAGGCCTGAAGAATGGAGGAAAAGTGTGCTCGTTCCCATTTTTAAGAACAAAAGCGATATGCAGAGCTGTGGGAACTATAGAGGAATAAAGTTGATGAGCCACACAATGAAGTCATGGGAAAGTGTTGTGGAGGCTAGACTCAGGACAGAAGTATGGTTTCAAGCCTGGAAAGAGTACCACAGATGCATTATTTTCCCTGAGGATGCTAGTGGAAAAGTAAAGAGAAGGTCAGAAGGAGCAACATTTGGTCTTTGTGGATCTAGAGAAAGCCTATGACAGAGCACCAAGGGAGGAAATGTGTTACTGCATGCATAAGTCTGGGCTGGCGGAGAAATATGTTAGAATAGTACAGGACATGTATGAGGGCTCCAGAACAGTGGTGAGGTGTGCCGCAGGTGTGACAGAAGAATTTAAAGTGGAGGTGGGACTCCATCAGGGATCAGCTCCTTGCCCCTTCCTGTTTGCTGTGGTCATGGATAGGCTGACAGATGAGGTTAGAATGAAATCTCCTTGGACCATGATGTTGGCAGATGATATTGTGATATGCAGTGAAAGCAGGGAGCAGTTGGGGAGCCATTAGGAAGATGGAAGCATGCGCTGAAAAGAAGAGGAATGAAGATTAGCTGAAGTAAAACAATATATGTGTGAATGAGAGGGGTGGAGGGGGAAGAGTGAGGCTCCAGGGAGAAGAGATAGCGAGGGTGGACGACTTCAAATACTTCCGGTCAACAATTCAGAGCAATGGTGAGTGTGGTAAGGAAGTGAAGAAATGGGTCCAAGTCGGTTGGAACAGCTGGCGGAAAGTGTCTGCTGTGATATGTGATAGAAGAGTCTCTGCTAGGATGAAGGGCAAAGTTAATAAAACAGTTGTGAGACCGGCCATGATGTACGGATTAGAGACAGTGGGACTGAAGAGACAACAGGAAGCAGAATTCCAGGCGGCAGAAATGTAAATGTTGAGGTTCTCACTAGGAGTGAGCAGGTTGGATAGAATTAGAAGTGAGCTCATTAGAGGGACAGCCAAAATTGGATGTTTTGGAGACAAGGTTCGAGAGAGCAGACTTCGATGGTTTGGACATGTCCAGAGGAAATAGATAGTGAGTATATTGGTCGAAGGCTGTTGAGGCTGGAGCTGCCAGGCAAAAGAGCGAGGGGAAGACCAAAGAGATGGTTGTTGGATGTTGTGAGGGAAGACATGAGGGGAGTTGGTGTTAGAGAGGAAGATGCAGGAGATTGGCTTAGATGGAAACTGACAGACTGTGGCGACCCCTAACGGGACAAGCCGAAAGGAAAAGAAGAAGTACTTTCTAAATCTAAATAAAATCAATATTGTGATATTAAGTCAAACAAACAAGCTTAACTCAAAAGAAAGTCACCCAATAATTGAATAGTGACTCATTTAAAATAAAATAACCCCTACTCCATTTCTCTTCCCATCTAATATAATTTAAACCGTGCCCCTAAACTTCTTCCTTTGCGAACTCTTCTCTATAAATAAATAAGTCAACCTTTCTCTTCATTATTATGTCAACCAACTCCTGGACTTTTCCTGTCCAAGTCCCAACGTTCAAAGTCTCTACACTCAGTTGTAGGCTCTGTGCATTCCTCTTCTTCTTCTGCCTAGGAATCCGCTTTCCTCCTCTTCTTTGTCATCTACACACAGTCGCTGAATTCCCACAGACGCCCCTGCAGGTAGTGGTGTCGGGGGCGGACGTTCTTAACCACGGCCGACCATGACCAATCCGGTATGGGATTCTCTTGATGAACGCTCATATTTGTTTTGCAAAGTTTTAAGCAGAATGCCCTTCCTGACGCAACCCTCTGCATTTATCTGGGCTTGGGACCGGCCTATAGATTGCACTGGTTTGTGCCCCCAGAGGGTTACATTGAAAAATGATTTTGGCAAATGGCTGAAATACAAAATAGTGAAAAATCTATGGGGTCTGAATACTTTCCGTCGCCACTGTACAGTGTCGTGTAAAATAAGGTAATTGACATGCTTTTTCTAAAACTGTTTACCAAATTTGATTTTTATGATTAACTCGAGATTTTGGAGCTCGATGGGAAAATTTAGTAACAGACTTCCGGACACTATCATGGCTAAAACTAAAGTAAAGTGCATTGCTCATTTTCTACCATGGTTAAATGAATAACCCAAAATGTATAAAAGCCAGCTGGAAACCCAGTACCGTGTCTAGGGTGACTTACCGAACGCTTCCTTTGATTCAGAGAGTCGTTCTTCATCAGTTGAATCTATCACATAGATAACTCCATGGGACTCTGCATAGTACTAAATATAAAACAAACATTGTTAATGGGTTTGTTGTGTAAATGTTCTGAATGCTTAGTTTTAGGCCAGTATTCAGCCACGTCCAACTCACTGGAAAAAAAAATAAAGCAATCTGATTTACTGTAGTAAGTCCAGCAATGGGAACCAAAGACTTAACACCAGTTGTACAGGGACCAAACAGCCGGTATCCGGGGTTCCGGTACTCTAAACTCCTGGAGCACAGGACTTCCTGAGGGACATTGTCAAATGTATTCTTCAAGTCACAAAAAAACAGACTGATTGTGCAAACTCCCATCTACCCTCGAGAGAATCCTGCTGAGGGTGGAGACCTTGCCCACTGTTCCATTGACAGGATGTAAACCACACTCTTCCTCATCAATCAGAGATATGACTTCCTGATGGACCCTCCTCTCCAGGATGCCTGAATGGATCTTACCAGGGAGGCAGAGTTTTTTTTATTGGAGAGTAGGAACTTGCCCTTCGGTCGACTGCTACTCTGCTAATCCGGAGGCACTGTCCCTGATGTCCATGTTGCAGAGGCATGTCATCCGGGACAGCCCCATAACACCCAAACCCTTGAGGAACTCTGGGAGACCCTGAGACCGAAGAGCTTTTTGACCACACTGATGAATTCAACCCCAGAGATAGGAAAGCACACCTTACAGTACCCTGACTCTGCTTCCTAATGGGAAAGCGTGTCAGTGGATTGAGGAGATCATCAAAGCATTCGGCCCGCAGAATCACAACCTGCCTGGTGGAGGTCGCCGGCACCTCAGCCCTACTCTACACAGTGTTGATGGCGCACTCATTTAAGTCCGAAGTCATCTGAAAGTCATTCTCCATGGCCTCGCCGAACTCCTTGAACGAGTGAATGTTTACTTCAATGACCAACAAATCTATGTTCCGCTTGGTACTCATTAGCTGAGAGAGTCCCATTGGCCAAAAAGGCCCAAGTGGACTCCTTCAGCTTCACAGAATCCCCTACCGCTTTTGTCCACCAACGGGTTAAGGGATTGACACGAGAGGCACCGACTACCTCGTGGCATAGATCTGATCAGCCACCTCAACAATGGAAGAGCTGAACATGGTCAAATTGGCTTCAAACCTCCCCGCCAAATGGTTGAAATTTTGCTGCAGGTGGGAGTTGAAGCTCCTTCTGACAGTAGACTCTGGCAGACATTCCAGTAGATCCTCACAATTTATTTGAGTCTCCCAGATCTGACCTATATCTTCCTCACTATCGGAGACAACTAACCAACAGGTGGTGATCAATTGACAGCTCCACTCCTCTCTTCACTGGAGGGTGCAAGACATGGCAGCAAGTTTGATGACATGACCATAAAGTCAATCATTGATCTGCAGGCTAAGGTGTCTTGGTACCAAGTGCACATGTGGACAACCACCCATCCAATATTCTACATTGCTTATCCTCATTAGGGTCACAGGTATGATGGACCCTATCCCAGCCAACCAAGAGCAAAAGGTGGGGTACAGCCTGAACTTGTTAACAGCCGATCACAAGGCACACTAGGGCACTTTTTCCAGACTCACTCATGGACAACTTTTAGTCTTCCATTAACCTACCATGCATATTTCTGGGATGTGGGAGGAAACCGGAGAAAATGCAAACAAGCACATGGAGACATGGAAACTCCAAACAGGTGAGCCTGGATTTAAACCTGGGTCCAAAGAACTGCGACGCAGATGTGTTTACCTGTCGTCCTCCGCGTCTCCCTTTGTGGACACCCTCATCTCTGAATATGTTGTTTGTTATGTTCAGTCTGAGACAAACACAGATGTCCAATAACAGAACAGGGATACTAAAACGAGGGAGTCTGTACTCCACCATTCCCTACAAGGACTCCAAAAAGGGTGGGTACGCTGAACTGCTGTTTGGTGCATAGGCAGAAATAATACTCAGGACCCATTGGAGGAGGAGCTTAACATGTCATCCACTGAGGTAAAGCAAAGAAGAAGAAAAAAAAAAAGCAAATTTATTTATATACCTCATATCATACTCAAGGTAATTCAATGTGCTTTTCATGATTGTGTGTTGTTGCATACTTGGCCATTAAAGTGGATTCTGATGATTAAAATGATTTGAATACAAAGAAAGAAAACATTTAAAACATGTAATAAAAACAAACCCCAACAGACAGATGCCGACCCAGACTGAAATAAGTATGCCCAGACCTGCTCGGTGCCTCTCACTATGGGCAACTCTAGATTGGAGGAGAGTCTAACCCCTCTTCAGAAGACTGGTACCAGAGCCGAAGCTGTGTGTGGTGAGCCTGTTTATATCTAATGAGAACATCTCAACCTCGCATACCAGCTCAGGCTCCTTCTCTGCCAGAGGGATGATATTTCAAATCCCAAGGGCCAGCTTCTCTTGCCACGGCTTCGTAAAGCCACGGTAAATGTTGAACGCGGTCATTATTTGAGATTGTTAGCCCCATCTGTTTTGGAGTCTAAAATTGGGAAGGATCAACTCTTAACATCAGACCTGAGAATCTTTTCAGATAATTTTATAAAGGCTAAGATTATCTGGCATTTGAATGTGCTTGGTCAAGAAAGGGGAATTAGAATTGCCACAAAAACAGGCCGATTCTGTGTATACCAGGCAAAGTTGTCCTCAGGTAAAATCAAAATTTGAAGAGATCATTTTGTGAAATTTCTACATGAAATTCCACCATAATGTGATGTGCATAACGATAGGGGAAGATAAAACATCTTAAAGCCATAGAAGTTTCAGGATTTTCAGATTTGAAGTCAAAATATTTTTGAAAGTCAAGCAGCATTGATGGTGGTTATTGAGAGTAAACACGTACCTTGTCCCAAAGAGATTGCAGCTCCTCTTGGCCTCCAAGATCCCAGAACATTAGACGTGCCTTTCCTACGTCAATAGTTCCAACTGTAAAGGATTAAAATTAGCACGAATAATATAGCAGGAATTGAAAACAAGACTACAGTAGAGCATAGAGATGCGACTATAATTCATTATGTGACCATGCTTGTAATTCAAGGCATTCGTACACTACATTGTCAAACGCATTTGACATCATATCACATGCCTTAAATCACATATTAAATTACGTGACATGCCATTCCTAACCCATAGGGTTCAATATGACATTGGGAGAGCCTTTTAGGCTATTACAGCTTGAACCTTTCTCAGAAGGCTTGCCACAAGGTTCAGCAATGAGTCTATGGGATTTTTTTTTTTTTTTTACCATTCATCCATTAGTGCATTTGTGAGGTTACACACTGATATTGGACAAGAAAGGCTGGCTCTCAGTCTCTGTAGTGATTCAACCCAAAGGTTTTGTATCAGAATAAGGTTATGACTTGCAGGCCAGTTAAGATCATCCACACTGCACTCTGTCATCCATGTTTTTATGGACCTTGCTTTGTGCACTGGTGCACAGTTTGGAGCAAAGAATTGTCCAAAATATCTTGGGTATGCTGAAGCCTTTAGACTTTCTTTCACTGGAACTATAGGGCTAAGCCTGACTCATGACAATCAACCCCACAACATAGTTCCCCCTCCACCAAACACTTGAGACAAGGCAGTTGTTGAATTACTGTTCTTGCAGTTTTCAAACGACAATTCAATTTATTAAGGCACAAAAAAAACTACAAACCTTTCAGACTCTATGAGAAAGAAATTACCCTCTTAACTTAATAATGGGTTGTGCCGCCCTTGGCAGCAATAAGTGAAATCAAGTGTGAACAATAATTGGTGATGAGTCTTTCACATCGCTCTGGAGAAGTTTTGTCCTACTCTTTTTTTTTTCCCATAATTGTTCTCCACTATACAGTAATCCCTCTTTACGTTGCAGTTTCACCCATTACATATTCACTGCATCGCGTTATTTTCACCCCCCCTTCCCCACAAAAAGCCGGATTGGCTTACATTAAGTACTATATTTACGTGAGGGGGATTGATACATACGCACATCGCTAGCGCAACATGTTGAACAATGAAGCAAAAAAAAAAAAAAAAAAACAAATGGATTGGTTCCTGGTACGATAACGACCAATAAGAGCACAAGTGGCAACTTCCCTTGTCCCACCCATTTCCTTGTTATGCATGTCTCCTCCACGCTGTTGACTGTCTGCATATGTACTGTATCTTAGTCTTGGATTTGTGATAACTTTTTTTTTTTTTTTTTTTTTTACAAGCCACAAGATTTTTTGATTATGTAGTTGCAATACTGTACCACGTCAGCATTGTGGCCCAGCGAAAGCTTACTCCGTGGCGCCCGAGAGGTGGTCATCCCGCAGGCACATTTTTCCTTGATGGATCCAGCAAGAGGAATTGGCTCCTATTTGGGAACACTTTTATCCTTTTTGGGACACATCGGGAGGAATCAACCACTTCGTGCAGCAAATGGCGCGGGCACCGCGGGGACCTAGTGGGATGTCCTCCAGGGCTCCGGACACGGCACTTTTCACCTTGTTGGACCCTGCATTGTGATTCTCCCCCTCGAGGATCAGGTTTTTTGACCAGCAAAGGCTGGTTTGAAATTTTTTTTAAAAATATACAGCCTCAGAAACATGCCTTTGCATGATGCTGCTCATCAGTACGTGGAGAAAGTTTCCTGAATGGCGGGCGCACATTTTTAACGTGGATGAAAAAGGCCATTTTTGGAAGAGGACAGCTATGCGTACTTCTTCAAGGACCGTGTTTACGATCGTCATTTTCCAATGCTGCAGGTGAGTTAACTTAAAGCCTCCACTAGCCTCTCCTTCGCCGTGTGTGTGTGTGTGTGTGTGTGTCTCCCCTGCGTTTCCCGAACACAGTCAGAAGACTGTTGTAGGAAAAGATCAAACCTTTGTTAATAATTCCAGATTTAAGTAAATATGTGTACTGTTGTAATCCTAGATTCAACTATGTAAAGTTTAAATACCTTTTACATATTTTAACCATTCTGGTACCCAGGTACACATGAAAATTCCCGGGTTGTGTGTGTGGGGTGGGCGGTCCTACTTCACGGTTTTTCACATTTCACAGGGGGTTCTCAACTGGATTTCAATCCAGACTTGGCCACTCCAATGCCCGAATTTTTTTTTTTTTAGCCATTGAGAGGTAGACTTGCTGGTGTATTTCTGATCATTGTCCTGCTGCATGATTTAAAAGTGCTTGAGTTTGAGGGCACGGAAGTTCTCCTTCAGAATTTTCTGGTACACAGCAGAATTCATTATTCCATCAATCACAGAAAGTTGTCCTGCTCCTGAGGCAGCAAAGGACCCAAAGACCATCACACTACTACCACCATACTTCACTGTTGGCATGAAGATCTTTTAATCAAATACTGTGCCATTTTTACACCAGCTGTAATGGGCTGCACACCTTCACAAAAGTTAAATTTTTGACTTGTCAGTACACAGAATGTTCCTCCAAAAGTCTTGAGAATCATCAAGATGTTCTTTGGGAAATGAGAGACGAGCCTTTATATTCTTTGCTGGCAGTAGGGTTTTTTTCCCTCCTCGGAACTCTCCCTCATGGATGCCATTTTTAGCCAGGGCATTTCTTCTGGTAGAGTCATGAACACTGACCTTAACTAATCCTGCCAAGGCCTGCAGGTCTTTAGATATTGTTTGAGGTTCTTTTGTGACCTTCTGGATGAGTCGTCGCATTCTTGGAAAATTTTAGATGGTCATCCACTAATGGGAAGGTTTGCCACTGTTGCCAGTTTCTATTTAAGTGATTTCTTGATTCAATAAGTTGGTAATCAGGTTTGAGTGTACTTGTGAAATTATATTATATATATATCAAATTCAGTAAAACCCTTCTACCAATGAACAATGCGCACCACCAATTTGCTGCTATCCATAAACTCAAAATAATAGGAATTATCTGTATTTCTATTTTGCAAGGTTTGTACTTGTATTGTTTTTCAACAAATTGTCTGTACAACTATCATTAATAATAATCTTTGTCCATTTGCTGATGTTTGGTCCAGGAACAACAAATATGTTGAGCTAATAATTGTAAAATGGCAAACTCCACGAGTCAGGGAGCTGAGGTTGGTGGCGCACATTACCATAATACATGTGTATCTTAAGAGCTCGAATATCATATTGAAATGTAAATGTATACCTTCTTTTGTACCACACTATGAACCTGTATACAACTTTACAATGTGATTTTCTTCATTATTTTTAATCCATAACTAAATATAATGCACTCTATTGTCATTTTGAAAAGATTTTTGAGGAAATCTTGTGCATTATTTTAGAAATTACAGAAATACTATAGTCATGTAGACAAACAAAGAAGACTTCTTGTACTCCTGTAGACTCTGAAATATAAACCATTTTTTAAAATAGATTATAAAGAATATGCGACACTGGTTAAAGTGTCTGCCTCACAATAAAGCTGATTCTGATGTAGTGTTATGTATTGTTAATCTAACTATAAATGTGTTGCTTCAAAAAACTATCAATGCTGGTTAAAATGTCGCGTTTTGCATTGTTTCTTAGCATTAAACTGACTTATAAGACAAAGCTGGTTCATATTCAAGATGTAAATTATATTTGTATTGTTTCGCATGACAGTAAAATTCAGCTATGAGTGGCTTCAACCCTCTTTTTTTGATGAATTGTTCAATATTTGCCAAACTGCTGCTGATAGGGAAATGAGTTGACATCTCTGCCACAATACAGCACTCATATCTTGACTTTGTGCTCACAAGTCAAAACAAAAAACTGACATGTTGCATCTATAGACACTGGTAATTTGGGTCACTGGTCTCTCAAGGCACACCTGTATAATTACACAACCAAACATGCAAAAGCCCACTTACTGTTCAGTCCAACTGTAGTTGTGATCTTGGACAAATTCATTCCCTTATAGTGCTTGCTGAACTTTGTTTTGGTTTGTTCCAAAAAGGTCTATAAAGAGAGTTATAAAACATTCCATAATTACCATGACATTCACACAGTCCAGTGGAAAAATCCCCCCCCCCACACACACACACACACACACATCGCAGCGACGATACACAATAGCACCCCCCCCGATCATGAGAGACTGGCTGCTTGAAAAGTACATCCTGGGATCATGTCATCTTATTGTGGCTATAGTATATCTTTTGTCCGACAATTATGTTTGGACAGATGCTGTTTAAGTTATTTCTTGATGAAACAGGTCTGGTCGTAATCAGGCTTGGGAGTAATGAATGACAATTCACCCTAAATTTGGATAAGCCACAATTAATTCATGATTTACCAAAGGATGTAGTTACATTTTCATACAGGGCCAGGTAACTTTGAAGGTTTTTACTGTCTGATGGTTACATTTTTATTATCTTGAAGTGGGGAAGCTATGCAAAAAACACAGAATTTGAGAAGCGGGTCAAAACTTTCTCACGCCACCAAGCAAGGAGTTAGTTTCGGGGAAAGTTTAAAAATGTTTTTCTTCAAGAAATTAAGCAATTGTTTTAAATTTTCCTCAATTTATCCATCAATCTATCATTCTATTCATACTGTATCTGCAACATGGTGAACAACTTGTCAGCACAATCTTCCTCATCCTAGTCGGGATGTACTGGCTTCCTCTGTCAAAAAACACCTAAACGATACATATCAAACATTCACAAGACCAAATTGACCAGATAAAGACAGCTAATAGTGCATTGTTATTTAATTTTATTTTTTTAATTAAACCACATTTGTTACTGAAGCAATAAAAAGTAAGTAATCAGGTTATATTGAATATAATAGTCCTTAAACCACATTAAATTCATTAACAAGTATTAATAACTGTATCAGAATACATTTTTACTAACTAGATTTTTAACAGGTAATTGTTTCAGTTTACTTTTTTAAAGTAACCCATCAAATTGTGTGTGAAAATATATACACACATTTTGTGTACACACATTTTCAAGACAATGACCGTAATTTCTCGAGGATAATGCGTCCTGAAGTATAATGCACACCCCTAAAGTTAACCTAAAAAAATAAAAAAGACCCTTCTACCAATGTACGATGCGCACCACAAATTTACTCTTTTTTTGCATTAAATGTGTGTGTAAAAAAACACTTGTGCATAGTGCAGTTTATCCACTACATTACACATCCTTGGGCAAGACTTCAAAAGAAGTATCTGACTCATCTCCAACCTGAAAAATATCCATCATAACTACTTTTGGTGCATCACTGTCAAACTCATTGATGACTTGGTCCAGTTACGGTGCCTCCTGCATTGCATCATGAACATTCCATCTTGCTCTCAGAGCATGTCATGCTCTGTGCCATCCATGGCACTTGTGAGGAAACATTTTAGAAAATCTTTTCTGATGTTTGGTACAGTAGCAACAAATATGCTACGCTAACGATCGTAAAATGACAAGCTTCCATAAGGTCAGAGTTCAGGTTGGTGGCACACATTGCTGTAATATATATAGATATAGATATATATAGATATAGATATATATGTAAATGTGTAACATAACACATTGAATATCATACCGAAATGTATTTGTATATATATTTTTTTTTACCCCTCTAAGTACCTGTATACTACTATACAATGTGATTGTATTTTTTATCCATACATAAATATAATGCGCTCTATTGACTTTTTGAAAATATTTTTTTGAAAGATCTGTGCATTATTTGAGAAATTACAGTAAATATTCTTAGTCATTCCATGTTCACTCTATATTCCAAGCAAATCTTCAAATTAAAGAGTTCAAATGACTAATTCAATAGGCAGGTCTGTTAGTTTTACCGGTAATCATAAAACATGAATCACAAACGTGCAGTATGAGTAAGGAGATACTCATGGTAGAATCAATAGTGGGTGTCCAGAAAAAAAAGGTTGGTAACCACTGTCTTAAGATACTATATTGATTTGGATTTTTAAAATGTGACAGGGACATGTACAGTTGTGTGAAAAAGTGTTTGCAGTCATCCTGATTTCTTACTTTTTTTTTTCCACATTTGTCACACTTGCTTATCATCCAACGAATTGAAATATTGGTCAAAGACAACGAGTGATGAAGTTATTGCTAATGTTTATGTCCACGATAAGCACTTGCAGGGACAGATGGGGTAGATTTTCTAAAAAGGTGGAAATGACTGCAGTGAACACTAAGTATCATGGGGTGACCTAAAAGTGCCATGAAAAAGTATTTGCCTCCCTCCTGATTTGTTCTTTTTTTTTTTGCATACCTATCACACAAAGGTTTCAAATCATCAGACTGATTCTGCCGTTTGGAGTTGTACAAATTTGTCTCTGGTGTCTTTGGACCGCTCTTCGGTCTTGGCCATGTTACAACTTTGAGTCTTACTGACTGTATGGGGTGGACAGGTGTCTTTATGCAGTTAACAACCTCACATAGGTGGATCTGATTCAGGATGATACATGGAGTGGAGGTAGACTTTTAAAGGGGGACTAACAGGTCTTTGAGAGTCAGAATTCTAGCTAATAGACAGATGCTCAAATGCTTATTTGCAGCTGTATCACACAAATAAATTGTTTAAAAAAAAAATCATACATTGTGATTTCTGGATTTTTCTTTTTAGATTCTCTCTCTCACAGTGGACATGCACCTACGAGGAAAATTTCAGACCCCTCAATGATTTCTAAGTGGGAGAACTTGCAATATAGCAGTGCGTTCAAATACTCATTTTCCTCACAGTAACTATGGACTCATGAAAAAAAAAAAAATCAGGGGGAAAAAAAATGAACGAAGACAATGACGAATTGACCACGATAGCGGCATACGTTTGGTGTGTGAAGCCTGAGGATGGACTGGGACTTATCCAATTTACCAGATGCATGGCAGAGATTCAAGCAACACGCCAAACTAATGCTCACAGGACCGCTTAAAAACAGAGCTGAAGAGGAAAAAAAGTGCAGTTCCTCCTGCTGTGGATCGGAGATAAATGACCGGATGTCGGGAATACATTGACACTGACCGGAGACGAGGATAAATTGCTAAAAACTCATTACAAAACAATTCTTTGATTACCTTACTACGAAAACAAACCCCATATTTGCTAGATATAAGTTTCACAAGAAGGTGCAAGGTAACTGTGAGTTATCTGAGCACTCAACTGAAACTGGTGGTTAAAGACTAACTACACAAACAGCGATGAGATGGTCAGAGACCGAATAGTTTTCATGACCAACTCACCAAGTCCGCACGAAAAGTTACACAGCCAGGGGTTGGCGCGCAGGCTCGATAAAAAGAGATCGGCATAGCCCGCTCCCACGAGTTAGCAAAAGGCTAGCAACAGCCACGAGATTCACATTATCAACCGCAAACATGGAAAGCAAAGTTTCACTGCGGCTGCTCGTAGGCATATTGATAGCCCAAAGACCTCCGTAAAGACATGTAAAAAGTGTGGAGGATACCACAGTAAATTATCTCAGCAAAAGGTAAACAATGCATGAAGTGGCAGACCCCTTTTTCTGTCTGTTCTTACAACCATAAGCCACACAATGAAATAGCATGATGAAAAGGAGAGTAAGACGCTTAAAAGCAGGCCAATATTCACAAAAAGATCACTAAAAAACGCGAGTTGTATTGTAGTTTTGCCGTCCAGTGGGCGTCGTAAACAAAAGTCATGTGACTCATGACGTCACGTGAAAAGTATCTATTGAATTTAAATCTGGACTTGGCCACTCCAAAACCTTATTTTTTTTTTTTCCCACCCATTCAGAGGTGGATTTGTTAGTGTGTTTCTGATTGTTGTCCTGCTGCAAGATCCAAGAGTGCTTGAGTTGGAGGGAACAAAGTGATGCTCAGATCTTCAACAGTTTCTGGCGTACAGCAGAATTCATTGTTCCAATCAATCACAGCAAGTTGGCCTGGTCCTTAGGTACCAAAAGTTCTCCAGACCATCACACTACCAGCACCATACTTTACTGTTGGCATAATTTTATTTATATTAAATGTTGTGCCATTTTTATGGCAGACGTAACAGACCACATTTCAATAACTATTTTTCTCATTTCTTTTTGAATTTCTTTGGATTGCAGCATGATGCATTGGTTCGGCAGATCTTGTAACCTAACGAATGACTGACAGATTCTATTTAAGTGATTTCTTGATTTAACAAGAAGCAAGAAATCAGGTTTAGGTGTGGGTTGTGGTATTTAACTCACCTTTCCCAAATTTATGGTTCGTCAAGGGGTGGGGGGTAATCACTTTTTCACAGAGTGTCTGAAAGGTTTTGGATTTTTTTTCTTTTCTATTTTTTATTTCCTTGGGTTGTCTCTCAGTGATATTAAAATTGGTTTGATGATTTGAAAGTGTGTGATAGGCATGCAAAAAAAAAAAAAAAAAAATCAGGAGGGGAGCAAATATACTGTTTTGTGGCACTGTCGCTACAAACACGGAGATGGATTACATCTTGTACAGATGTAATCTAAAGGTTATTGACTGTAAAGTAGTGGTTGGGGAGAGTGTGGCTCGACAGTGTTAAGTAGTGGTGTGTAAAATGACTGGTAGTTTGGAGGAAGATTAGGAAGACAAACGCAAAGCTGAGACCAATGTGGTGGAAGCTAAGAAGAGAGTTTAGTGCAGCTTTTCGATAAGAGGACAACAGAAGCTTCTAAAAGACTGGACAAGCCAAGGTGATCAGAGAGATGGGCAAGAGAGTACTTAGTCTATCCTCTGGTAGGAAAGAGGAAAAGGAGACTTTGTAATGGAACTGCAAAGAACAGCAAATCATATAAAGATTAGCTAAAATGTCGAACCCCAAAAACTATTTTTATAGGATTACACTTTCCCCAAGATTGAGCATACTTGGTGATTTAAGATCAATCAACCTCCGTAATAAATATTCCCAATCATTATGTCAGTGGTTTTCAGTTTGAGGCAAGCCCCAGGCCATTATGAACGCTTTTCAGTATTACATGAAGCAATTGGAGCTAATATTACTACCGAGCACACAATCCCACACCAGTCACTGAAATGACATTAAATAACAAAAGAAGTTACATTTTAGCAGGAAATAAAAAAAAAAAAAACTTTTATTTTTGGTGGCTTTATATACTTGCCAGTGCAACTTTTTCTTTTTTTTTTTTAATTGTGTGACTAGATTCAGGTGTGGACAATACATTGATCACGTGGGTAGATTGAACTTCAGTTTGACCAATCCTGGCCTCTTATGACCAATGCAGTGATGATTGTTCAGAATCATCTTTAATGGCTTGCTAATTATCGCAAAATTAGCCGATGTGTGTGTGTGTGTTGGGGGGGGAGGATTATTTAATCTCCCTTTTGGAGTGCAAAAAATATTTTGGGAACTACTTCATTAGGTAGTTCCCAGCGGCCACATATTTGGGCTATTCATGTCGCATGATTAAAGTCAATGCAGTTTGTGCTGACAGATGTGAATCAACACGCAAATTTGCCTCCTTCGCCCCAGCAGTCAAGGATGGGACGAGCTGAACTCGTCCAGGAAGAAATATTTTTGGGGCCTTGTAGAGAGGAAGCCCCACCCCTGACGGATGAACCGCATGCATGGTCAATGTGTCATGTGATGAAACTCAAATGAGGGATGCGAGGTGAAGCGATCTTTTGCATCTGCTGGGTATGTAGCGTTACTCGTGTTAGCTACCACTAAAAAACAAAAAACAAGCTATTAACAGTAGTCAATGGCTAGATCTCAGAATACTTTGAGCTCGAAAAAATATTAGCAGAATGAAAAAACTCATTTACATACGGTTGTGCTCATAAATTTACACACCATGACAGAATTTATTTCTTGGTCATTTTTCAGACGATATGAATACAGTAATCCCTCGTTTTTTGCAGTTACTGTAATTTCACGTGTATGTGAAGTTTTCCAAAAATATTTTCAAAAAGTCAATAGAGCGCATGAAATTTAGGTGTAGATTAAATATAAAAAGAAAACCACATTGTACAGTTGTGTGTAGGTACATAAAATGGTTAAAAAAAAAAAAAAAGAAAGAAAAAAGAAAAAGGTATACATCTACGTTTCAACATAACATTTGATGTCTGTTGTTACACATTTATATGTATTATGGTTATGTATGCCACCAACCTGAGCTTCCTGACCTGGTCACAGGAGTTTACTTTTTTACGATCGTTAGCGCAGTAGATTTGTTGCTAATGCACAAAACATCACAAATGGCTGCCCGTGAGTATGTTTTAACTTAAACTGAGACAAAAAATTTCAACTACAAGGGCTAGTTATGCAGCCGCTTTTAAAAGAAAAGTGTCATCACTCCTGCGAAGAAGTGGGCAACCCCGAAGCAGCGCAGTAGTTTAAAACAACGGTAGCTCAAACTACATAGAAACTAGCATAATGGGCACATAAAATAATAATAAAAAAAAACGGAAGGGCATATACACAATTAAAATGTTCGCTTTTTTTAATGTGTCCATTACGCTCGTTTCTACGTAGTTTGAGCTCACATTGTTTTAATAGCGAGAAGACACTATACTAGCTGCTACAGATTGTAGCCGAACGGAGGGCAAGAGGCTCCACTAATGTTAGCACAGCAGAGCTTCAAGCTCTAACAATAATGAGGAATAATGGGAACCAAGACTCTTGGAATCAAAAGAAGTTTCCTGACAAACGTCATGGATGGCATAGAAGATGACATGCTGAGGGAGGAAGATGGGACCATTGTTCATGATGCAATGCAGGAGTCACTGGAACTGGACCAAGTCATCAATAATGAGTTCCACAGCGGTGCACCAAAGGTAGCTGCTATGGATCTTTTTCCCATTGGAGATGAGTCAAATACTTCTTTTGAAAGCTTGGCCAAGAGTGTGTAATGTTTTGTGCACAAAGATTTAATGCAAAAAAAAAAAAAATTCTCCACAAAGTTTAAGTTAAACAGTGTTAAATTATTTATTTAAGACTGTAATACATGTTATCGACAGTATTAATAAAATGTTAGTCCATCTTTGAGAATTTATTTTAGTTGGTTGAGGGACTGTGTTCTGACAATGACAGGGACCAGGACAAGCGTATCCTGTGGCCTGTCCCGAGATGTATATGACCACTACATAAGCGCATGCACAAAGATTATTATTGATTGAAATAATAAAATATAATTGTTGCACGGACACTTTTTTTGAAGAATAAGTAAAAGCAAAGGTACATACCAAGCAAAATAGAAATACAGAATAATCCTAATATTTTGAGCATATGGATAGCAGCAAATTGGTGGTGCGCATCGTACATTGGTAGAAAGGATTTTCTGATTTTTTTTTTAGGTCAACTTTGGGAGGGTGCATTATACTTCAGGACGCATTACACACAAGAAATGACGGTAACTCATGAATATGTGAATCGCTTGGGTATCCCCTCACTCACACGCTTGTCCTATTTGTCCTGTCCTTCCCTCACAGCCTGTAGCACTACTGTCCCATACAATAATCAACTCATTTGTCATTCTTCTAGAAATATATGAATTTACTTTTCTCATCTTGCTTACAGATAAGTGTTTTGTCTTTTGTGTTTTTCTCTTACTCCCCTTCTAGAAACCTTGTTTGACTGATCAACTCTGACTCTCAATGAATATCCATTACAATACTCAGAAAATATCCATAATAATACTACAATACCACAGAATGAGGAGTATGTCATCACAGCATGTGACTGAAACAGACCAATCACCAGAGATGATCTCCGCGCCATTCTATGTGCAACAAGTATTTTTGTCATGTACTCATTAAGTGTTGCAGAGGGGCCACGGAGGGCAATGCGTTGGTTACATGATGCCACGCGGGCGTTGAGAGTAAAAAGAGGCCTTTAGAAGTGGGCCACAAGAGGACTGAGGAGAAAGGAATACACATGAGGATGTGACATAGGGCGAAGGTAGACTTGGCAAAGGCCATACAAGAGGCAAATGACTACATGTATCCCAGGGAAGATACTAAAGGAGAAAGAGCTACATAGCTTGACTAGACAGAGGGCTCGAGACGGGAAGGATATGTAGCAGGTTAGGGTGATTAAAGGCCTCTTTATACTCTCGTGTGGGTGAGAGTGGCCGAATTGCATCATGAGACCGTACGTCCAATGTAAACGCTGGACCCACAATTTGGTTGGGAATGCAGGCTGTGATAAGTTATGAGTGAAAAGAAAAAAAGTGTACGGCAGGCACTGGGAAAAAATGTTAAGTGATAAAAACCGCACATATGTGTAAAAGCCCAACCAAACCTTGGGGTTCAAACCAGTGCCTGTAACTAGTATTTTTATGGGGGGGGGGGGGGGGGGGGAACCTCAAATGTCAGGCCCACTTGTTGTTTTCATTATCAGGAACGCCCAATGCGTCAATCGCAATCGATGAGGCAGTTTTGGTCGATTGCGTGACCGCCTGACCCAAAAAAAAAAATCCAGATGTGCATATAAAGGAGCATTCTAGCCAGTTGTCACATCACCCCCATCACGGTTGCAATACACCCTGGCTGCTTGAAAAGTAGATCTTGGGCAAAACTGGGTGGGCACCACTGTGCTTGACAATAATGACAACAGACACTGAGAACAGATGTTGACAGTATCAGGCCTGGGTGTGACTAGAGAAATTGAACTCTGGTGTGATAAACCAAATGTATCTTTTTAATGAGGGGGAAATCACTTTTTTCACACAGGGTCAAGTAGGTGAGGATTTTTCCTCTCCTTAAAGGTAAAGTGTCATCCCTATAAACATTCTAAAATAGATATTGTCATGAATATATAGCATTATTCACTCCAATGTCTATACGAAAAAATAAATATGAGCGGAGCGTGTGTCATCCATGCACAAAGTTGCAGAAGTGTCATTCTACGACATCCAAGTGGTCGCCATAATGGCTGCATCCTGTCCGTGATGTCACCCGGACATTCGCCAATGAAAACACGCAGTGGACCCTACTATGGGAGACAAACACGCCCCTTCTGACACGGAAGCTCTTTTCGAAGAGAAAATCACACAACCGAGTGAAGTTACCGGGGCAATATGAGCCTTTTGTTTCGAGCAATATGACCCTTTGGTTTCAAGCCATATTCAGATGATATGCGATCACGGCCAAACCGCCTCCCCGTCCAATCCACTTCCGCGGCGGAGATGAGCTATTGTGGCTCATCGCAGCCGGCCGGTGTGGCTCATTTTCGGAGCCGAGGTGGCTTATCATGGAGCTGAGCCGGGCTGCTTTCGGGCGTTGTTCATAGCCGCCGCAGTACTCCATGAACACCGTCAAGCCGGGGCGCTGTACTGCCTTGTCGTCGCACACGGCTGAGTGAGGCATTGTCGGCAGCGTTCTTCAGAGCCGCCGCTGTCCGCAAGCCCGACGTGCAGCCTTTGCTGAAGCCGTGACCAGCGGACGCGGCGCCTCAGCCGGTGTGGCTCATTTTCGGCACCAAGGTGGCTTATAACGGAGCCAAGCTGGGCTGCTTTAGGGCGTTATTCATAGCCGCCATCCACGATGTACAACATCATCGCTTTACGGCGTTGTCGCCACACGCAGCATTCTTCAGAGCCGCCGCCGTCTGTGAGACCGATGCACAGCCTTTGCTGGCGAAGCGACGCACCAGCCTTCGCCGGCGAGCCCGGCGCCTTCCAACGCGCACATCGACACATTTAGCACGCCTGTCGTACGTACGCGCATCTTTTGTTACATTTTGAGAGACGGATTACTTGGTCCGCCCCAAACTATATTTTTTTTAGTAGCTGTATACACACCTACCTGTCATTTGGAACCCACGAAGCTCTCGTCCCCTGCACCTGTGCAATCTATTTTTCACAACGAACCGGATCGCTTGCAAACTTATGAAGGGTAAATCCATCCTCCCAAATGTTCAAGCAATGTCCAGCAATGCAATGAGCCGGCATTTTGGCTAACACGAATTAACAACGAGCTACCTTCCCGCAGGTAAAACTAATAGAAACAAACGAGTCCACTTGAGGGCGGTCCCGCCCTGTACGTCAATTCCTGCTTCTTCTCGAAAACATATCTCTCGAGAGGATTTTCATGGCGGGTGTTACAAAAAGCTGTATACGTCAAAATCATGTTTTGTGGTGAAAAAAAAAAACTCATGGGTGCATGTCGGCTGCCGTTTTTTTTTTTATTAATAACATACTAAAAATCATGCATTTTATGACAGTGGCCCTTTAATAGGAACCTTAAATTACTTGTTTTCATTTAGAAATATGTTTGATGGCAGGAAGTGCGACAAATGTGCAAAAAAATAAAAAATAAAAAAATCAGGAAACAATACTTGATACTTTTTCACACCACTGTACATTGGTCATAAAGCGGAAGATGTTAGGTTGGTTTGGGATAACGTTGAGTTGTAAACAACTTAACCATGGTAAACGGCAAGACCCAAAGTAAATATGTCTTATGTACAATAGACATTCACAGGCCAGAATGCTGTGCAATCTCTTTGTAGTATTTATTTGATGTATAATCTGTATCTAAGATTATTATTTAATACAAGATTTATTGCTTTATTTCTATTTTACATATAATGTGCTGCAATGAAAGGAGCTGCTTGAATCTCATTGTACATGTGTATGATGACAAGAAAGGCTATCTAAATACGATGATCAAAGTAAACATTACAAGGGAATGTAAACACAATGGCTTTCATCACATTAACAGCGAGACAGAGGAAATTCAACATACCGTTTTTCCAGCGTTATCCAAGCCAAGGATTAAAATGCAGTACTCGTCCTTTTGAAACATGTACTTATATAACCCGGATAATAAAGTATACATTGCGAGAATTAGACTGTCCAAACGGAAGCTCAATGGTTTCGGTTCAACGTTAGACATCTAATTCAATTCAATTCAATTCGGCCTTCCCAAAATGATGATTCTGCTTCATACCAATGTGGTCGCATTTTGGAGTCAAATAACTAATGGCTAGAACCACAAATCCTTAAAATACAAACTGAAAATGCCGACGTCTGTTCTGAGGGCCGATGGAGAGTGGCGTACTATATGCGTGCGTGCGCTTCAATAAGACGTAGCCACTATGAATTGTGGTAAATGTTGTTCATATTTTTGCTGTCAACGTTCTACTTGCATTGCCACCCACAAGTAAACTACGTTTCCCAGTGCAAAAAGTAATTACTTACGTTAAAACTGAAAACTAAGGAAGAACAAACTTTCCCGACATTCGACAATTCAATTTGACGCTCTGTTAAAACAAATGAATACATCCATCCATTTCTTCATCGCATATCCTCACAACATTAAGTAATTAATTGAACGTCTAATGAGTAAATTACTGATTGGTGCATTGATAAATAATTACATTTTTCGTTCATCTAAGATGACACACTGTGGCGACCTCTAACGGGACAAGCCGAAAGGCAAAGAAGAAGAAACTAAGCCCATCAAATATTTATTCATTTTTTTAACACTTCGTTCCTCTTCTATGGGTTGTTTTCACTGACGTCACATTTTTTGCTGCGCCAAGTGCGCCGCCATTTAACCTCTTAACCTAACGTGTACTGGTGCGGAAGTCTACGGAATGCTCTCGGTTACTATTTGTGTTTCACGGGCGTCTCGGGACTCAACTACACAAGAGAGGACTTGCTAACCATCAGAGAGCCTTCTTCTGACTTTTTTTGACAACACTCGCCAATTCGCTGAAGCTTCCAGAGTTGCTAGTCGGCACGCTCTTCAAAGCCTCGCGATCCGGTACACAAGTCCGGCTGCGTAAGCGGGGACATCGTCGAACACTTCCGACGAAAGACTGGACGTTCTGCAGCTCTGTGCTTCGCGGAGACTTGGCTTTGTGGACCATTGCCCGATGCTACTATACCGCTGCCCTGTCTCAACTTCTATCATGCTGATGTTTTCGCCGAGATAGCAAGTGAAGGTTATTTTACTTTTATTGCACTTTCATTATTTGCTTAAATATGACCTTATACATTTAATCAACAGATAAAGTGTTGTCCATCTGGTAATCAGACAAGGATGTGTTGTGGAGCCGGTGGTTGTCCTCGATCTTTGTACGCAGAAAACCGGCTGGCGCCATCCTCCTATCCCAGGCGTTGCCGTGGAGACGAACGAAACCAGATAAGGAGCGGAAAGTTACAATCCCGGCCCAGGATCTGAATGCAGGGGCTGGGGGGCAGCCACATCTACCGTGGACCCATACACAGGGTTCACACACGGCCCTAAAAGTCCCTAAAAACCCCAAAATTTTCGAAGGTGCATTTAGGGGCTCCTAAAAGTCCTTAAAAATCTGTGAAAATCGGTCAAGCCCCTAAAAAGGCCTTAAATTAAAAAAAAAATCAAAGGGCAGACCTCTACCGCCAAAATTCTCCCTAAAAAAAATAATCTTTTATTTAAAAAAAAAAAAAAAAAAAAAACGATCCGTCTGGCGTCCAAAACAGCCGGAAATTGTCAACGGAAGTCACCATGTTGACAACTAGTCGCCATCTTGTCGTCGATATTCCATTGTTCGTTTCCGTGAGTCGGCATTTCACTTCGTCTTCGTTATGACGTAGCGTAGTTCTTTCATCAATCCAACTTGTATCACGGGGAAGTGCATTTTTCCAAGAAGCTTGGGTTGAAAGTAAGGAGTTTGGGAGCTGGGTTCGTCAAGATCCAAAAGATCGGCACATGTTTTACTGCCATCTGTGCAAGCAGAGTTACCAGCTTGAAAAGATGGGCGTCAAAGCGCTGGAGTCACACCGGAAAAACAGGAGACAAGCTGATTTGGCGAAGACTCTCTCATCTTCCGTTGGTATGAATCTCTTTTTTAAAATATTAAGATAGTGAAGCTTCAACTTCAGGCAATGGTACTAGCAGTGCATGTGCACCTATAGTTGTCCAGCCATCGACTTCAACCAGCCAGAAGTCAGGCTTTATGAACGTAGTTCAATATACGAAGACGGATTCGTTAAAGGCAGAGATCGTGTGGACTTTAAAACTGATCTGCAGCCATTACAGTTACAAATCTTGTGAAAATAATTCGAAAGGGTTTGCAGTCATGTTCCCAGACAGTGACATTGCTAAAAACTACCACTGTGGGGAAAGGAAGACTTCGTACCTGGCAACATTTGGCATCGCTGCCCACTTTTCATCTCTATTGCCTCAAAGCCAAAAAAGCCAGAATAGAGACTGACATATCTATGCTTATTGAGAAGGCTGACAGGCCGTGTGAGAAGGCAGAAGAAAAGAGGAATCTGAGGTTTATCACCGAGGCCAATGCACTCAGAGGCAGAGCAAAGGACAAGAGAGCCACTTTGGCACCACTGCAGCAACAAATAGGGGAGGCACTGGGTAGGCTCAAGGAGCTAGAGTAGGGGTGCTGAGACAGACATCAATAGAAGACATTTGTAGTTGCAATTGTAGTTAGAATCTGTTTTTCTGTAGACTGTTATGTGAAGACATTGACAATGGTCATATCAATGAGAACTACCAAAGGGGCGACAGGTGATCACTGTCACAGGTACTGTGGTACTGGAATATTTGATGAACCAAGAATGGTTGATGGCACCATTGGGTGAGTCTTATTTCCTTACTCTTGATTTCCCACGATGGCCCTAAATTTTTTGTGTCGGCCCTAAATTTTTTTCCGTGTCAGCCCCTAAGAATGCCCCTAAAAAGCCCTTAAATTTTTTTGGTTAGACTGAGTATGAACCCTGAAAAAAACCTTGTGTTACTGGGGAGATTTTGTCTTCTTTTTTGGCTATCCTGCTAGAAAACACGTCTCATGTGCGGCAGCTACCTAGAGAAGACCCGGATGTCTGTATTGCACATTCCTTTGTAATAACCTCGACTCGTGAACACGTGTAGGGTCCAAACTCGCAAATCCCGACTGTTGGAGGACACTTTTTTCCTCCCCACGTGTTCGTTTAGTTTCGGGTAGTGAGAATGTTGGTTATCCAAATACAGGCTGGAGATGATGAACAGTTTCTCCGAAGCTTTTACTTAGAATATTCTTGGCATAAATGAGTGACAGACAATGGCTGTAGCAGATCAGAAGTGCAAAGGTACAGAGGACCTACAGCATTCCCCCAATATTCAGCAGGGTCCGCATCACAAACGCATAAAAGGAAAATAAAGAGCATCACAAATAAAGAGCATCACAAAGAGAACCGCATCATAAAATAAGAGCACCACAAACTATCCTCATCATAATGACCAACCTGGTAATAACTGGCACATTCCCATGCCCCGGTCTCTCCAGTAAGGTTAACTGATGATTTGGCATGTGTGAGCAAAAGATACACATCAATAATAAAAGAGATACACATCGATAATACACTTCAATCCCCCTTTCGGACTCAAAAGAGTCCGACACCTGAAATAAACACAATTAAAGGAAAGTTCCAGCCGCGTCATCGTCTGGAGCGTGTGGTACAACGGACGAGCCTGGAGGAGGAAGCAATTCAGCCATCATATAGGATTGGAGGAATATAAATGTCCTTTTTCTCAATGGCGGCAGTAATCAATCGCTGACACAAGGATCGAACACAAGGAATATAACAACAACCACACAAAGTCAAGAGAGCTGAAAAAACAGCAACGGAGATAAGAACCGAAGTTACCAAGGCCTTGTACTTGCTGAAGACACTAAGAGCATTATCCCATAAAGAGGTGTCTATCCCTGAGTGGGATTTCATCTCACTCGACAAAGACCGCAATTTCTGCAAAGTGATGGTCAGGGAGCCATCGGGGGCTGTGTTATTCGGAATAACTGTACAACATTGATCTCCAAACATGGAACAAACACCTCCCTTCTCTACGAGGATCATGTCCAACGCCATGTTGGTCTGGAGTGTCATCAAAGAGGTGGAAGCCAATTGTTCATGGACAGCTTCGAAGCCGTCCCTGGTGTAATTTGCCAGACGCTGTTGGTTGTAATGTAAATAATTAATGCGGTCAACGTTCTTAATGGGGGTAACGGGAAAAATTGCAGAAAGCAAGGGAAGGCTTTCAAATCCTGCAGCTATCTGATTAGTAAGTTTATATTCATTAGGAACACCATGGGGTACACCTATAGGGTCTATATAAACCGGGGAGTTAAAGAATGGGTGCTTTGGGTCATACATAGAGCGGCGGCGACGTGTTGTAACAGCCTGGTTTGTAACTTCGAGGAGACTAGTACGAGCATCTAGTGGAGCGACAAAGGTTGGATAAATAGCAGACACCAGAGCGCATCGGCCTGTCCAACGAGAAGGGAGAACATTGAATAGGGTGACTCCACCACAGTACCACCACACGTCCGCCCATCCACGAGTCAAAGCTTCCAATCCATCATACCTGTTGGTCACCTGAACAATCCGGCAGTGTTGTTGGGGAATCATTCCAACTTTCGCTTCATGTGGGAGAGTGGACGAATTTTAAAAAAAACGAGCAGAACTCAGGGACACTTTACTGGCATAGAAAACTGGCACAGGGGCAGTTGCTGGAGACAAAGGATGAATTGTATCCCACCCTTTACACGGTTCTGGTGGAATGTCTTGAGACATGACTGGAAGAATACACGACGCGTTAGGTGGCGCATCTAAGGGGGGGGGGTATCAGGAACATAACAGGACGTGCTAACATACACACCAAGCAGTCGGCTGCAGGGTACACTGCACTGGCTGCCGCTGCTCTCTCCATCCATGAATTGCTACCAATCGTTCTCACCCCTGAGGCTACCCCCAGGGTGTCTGCTTCAGACATTTCTTCAGTGAACTCAGCACGAACTCCTGCTCCTTCGCCTTCAACCAACTGCCCTGGTCTATGCTCTTGAGCAGCCAGTAGGAATCTCTGACAAACACGAACAGGGGTAAAGTCCACATTAGAAGCATATGGGGTTGGCGAGAAATCTATACAACCTGAGGCAGTGGGGATATGACGGGGGCCGGAGTACGGAGTCGCAGTCGTCAAGAGAGAAGAGATGTTCAGTGAGCGAAGATCCACTGATAAATTCAAATGAGCATGTCCTGTACCAAGGGGGCCTACTCGTACTAATCTGAGGCGCTCAGCTATTTGCACACATTCGATAGGGTGGGGATGATAGACACAGTATATCTGCCATTCCGACCCAGAGTACACTACAGTGGTATAGTATGACCAAATACTGATAATTAGGAGCCCAAGAACAATGGTAAAATTTGCATGGATTGAATTTGAACGTAACTCCAACATTTCCCGGAACCATGAGGCATTCTCCTTTGTTGGTCACAGTGGAATTTGGGATGGGACATCCTGAGGTTGCTTCTGCAATGACCCCTGACCGCACCAGGATGGCTACGACCCAGACGATTGCCATCCCTGCCAATGTCTGTGTCGAAGAGGGACTCATGTTGAACATCACGGAGATGGGACCTTTTCCTCTGGGATGAGTCGAGCTGGGGCGCAGTCGGCTTCTTCAGGACCTTGGGGTTAGACTACCTAGTCCCAGGTTGATTCACCGGGATTATTGTGCCTGTGTACCGTGAAATCAACCCTTGTAGAATGATGTCATCAAAGGGTGCCAGTCAGCACTGGAGACGCGGTTTTCCGGTTGTCGTCAGGTGGAGGGATTGCTGAGCTTGAGGCGGACCTGGTGGGTCGTGTAGACGAGATGTGGTACCACGTGTCCCCCTTTCCTTCAAGACGTACTGATGTGGCTGTCCGCTCAGTAACTTGAAAGGGACCTGTCCACCTAGGTTCAGACCATTGTCATTTAATCACTTTTAACCACACAGATTCGCAAATGTTCATTTCGAGGGGACCGTCTGGTAGTCTTTCTGTTAAATGGGAGAAATTAATGGTTAGTTGCCTCAGCCCAGGTGGGCCTGGAACGTCACCCACAGCCAGTGGAGCTGTGGGTGCAGGAAACGGTCTGTTCGTATGACACTCGAATGGAGTTCACCCTTTAGAAGAATTTAATGACATCCGAATGTTCATCATTGCCAATGGAAGAGCTTGCAACCAATTGAGTGTGGATGAAGCTCAAACCTTAGCTATCTTTTCCTTAATGTTCCTGTTCATGCGCTCAACCTGACCTTGCTATTGTGGATGATACACAGAACCAAAATGATGTTTCAAACCTAACATTTTTTCTACAGCATGGAGATGTTTGTTTTTTAAATGAGTTCCACTGTCTGATCTAATTTTCCTAGAGAACCCATGCGTTGGAATGTAATGATTAACCAAATGTTTTACCACTACGCTCACTGTTTCAGATTTGCAGGGATATGCTTCTGGCCATCCTGAAAAGGAATCTACTATAACTAGCAAATACCGGTAACCTGACACTGTTTTAATCATGTCAGTAAAATCCATTGAAATCACCTGACTAGGAGCGTCCACTTCCAGATCGTGTACTCCCTGTGGTGGTTTTGTTGTAGGCATACTGTTATACATACTGCAAACGATGCAGTGCTGCAGTTCACCTTTAACAATTTGTCTCATAAAAAGATGCCACCAGGAGTGGAGTCGTCTCAATGTTTCATCCACACCTACATGGCATGTTCCATGGGCTTCAGAAATTAGATTTTTCAATTGTATCTGAGAATGGATGATTTTCACATTCAGACTCACTTACAATTAGTTGGAGTGTTGGTCGGTACCCTGGAGCCTTTTTTGCTGCTTGATCTGCTGATTCGTTACCTGCTGATACAAAATCATTAGTTCGAGAGTGACCTTTGCATTTTATTACTGCTACCGCTGTTGGGAGCAGTAAAGCATCTCGCAATTTGAGAATGTCGTCCTGATGTTTAATGGGTGTACCGATTGCAGTTTGGAAATTGTTTCACTGCCATTCTTTTAATGCAACATGAACTGTCATGTATGCATACGCTGAATCTGTCTAAATGTTTACTGAGTGGTTTTCTGCTAACCTGACAGCTGCTGTCAATGCCAAACTTTCTGCTCTTTGTGCTGACTGTGAGCCTAAAATTCTTATAGCTTGGACTTCTTCAAAACCTGTTTCTGTGGGTTGGGTTACTGCAAATCCAGATTGTAGGCCATCGTTGCCCTTGAAGCAACATCCATCTGTGAAAAGAATGAAGTCCGGGTTCTCAAGCGGTGTCTCATAAGAGTTCAGTCCAAAGTGAGTCTTCTTCCTTAGTTCTTTGTACACAACAATGTGGTTCTCCTTCGAGCAGACCTTAAGCCATGTTTACTCCTTTAAGAATAAAGAGAATATGTGGTTGTGTTAAAATTGCCTCAATTTTCCTCTGTCTTCCTCCGGTCATGGTAAAAGCTTGACTTGTGACGTACTGGACTGTACTGTGTGATGTTCGCACAGTCAGTGGGTGATGGAGAACAATGTGAGATGTTTTCTGAATCACTCTGGCTAGAGCAGATACAAAAGCAGCACACATATTGGATGTCTTGGCTCGTATTTTTCCAATGGAGTGGATGCATACAGACAGACTTGTCGACTTCCTCCTTCCCCCTTCTGATGAAGGGCAGCAGACAAACTGCTGACCTTTTCAGATGCGTCTAGATTAAACATGCGGTTGTAATCAGGAATCGCAAGAGCCGCAGCAGTGGAAAGATACTGTTTCAAGGAAATGAAGGAAGTATCTGCTTCCGTGGTCCAACAAAGAATATTAGAAAAGTTCCGCATACCCTGATCATTTACCATCTGTCGAAGCGGGTAAGTAAGTTCAGCAAAGTCTGGAACATGATGTCTGGAGTAGTTGCAAAGACCAAGAAAGGCCAGCATGTTTTTGACATTCATTGGTTTTGGATGATGAAGGAAGGTCTGGATTGGCCTCCATGGCCTGCGCCACAGACTTGGGAACGCCCTTCAAAATAGCTACTCGGAACACTTGCGAATGCAAGGCGGAGGCCGTAGGAGCGTGTCCTGTTTTCAGAGAATAATCAGTGAGGGCACGGTCAACAAAAGCCGTGGCCTCCTCATCTGCTTTGGGAGCAAACACCATATCTGAGAAAACACACTTGGGAAGTGGAAACAAAGCGTCCAGTGCTGTAGATCAACTTTGGCCAACATGGGAGCCTGTAAGATTTGGGAACGAGTCACAGGCCGATGAGGAGAAGCTGGACCTTCGGGAGATTTCTCGGGGTCTTCAGGACCTCCGGTTTGATCCAGAACAGAGTCGTGGTGGGAACCTGAAAGATTCTGGACATGACATTTTAATTCTGTTATTTGGTTCTGTAACTGATCAATGTACAACCTGTTTTCCTCTTCCCCACTTGAAGGGCCTCTACCAGCGTAGACAGCAAATTCTTGTTCTCTCTTCAGTCGCGCTGCTTCTTGTTCTGTGCGCAGGGCACGTTTCTGCTCCTCCAGCGTTTGCTCTGTTTTCATGTTCAGTGGTGATTCTCTCAAGTTGAACTCTAATATTTAGTGGAACCTCTTGGTGTTTATTTAATTCCGCCTTATACATTCCTAACCGATTCAAACGTGTAAATGGGTCATCTATAAAATCTACAACTTTGTCCAATTTTTCTTCTAATTCTTTAATGGCGGCAGTCACTCCAGCAGCCAGTTACTGCAACCGTATTCATGTTTGATGTTTGTTGTGAGTGAGTGAGAGACGTTTGATCATCTACATCTACTTCAAGTTGACCAGCAGTTACATTCAACACTGGAGCCTGAAATTTCCTGGCTTCATGGTAAGGTGGTACACATGGGTCATTTGGAGACAACGCCAAAAGATGTTTCTCCTCCAAGTAAGGAAGCGGCACGGAGGGCACTTTGGGTGTTGAAGGTACCAGACCAACACTCTCTTCCTTGACAGCCAAACGGGACAACTTTAACGCACATCCCATCGCCATCATCCTTGCTCTCGCTTTCATTTCCACAACTTTCTCAGCATTCTCTCTCACCTTTCTACCTTTTGGAGACAACCTGTTAGTTTTTTCCACTTCCAATTTGAGAGCTGCCGCTGTTTTAGAACAAGCTTTTTCCGTTTCCCTCATTAATGTCACCAAACACACAGTTGAAGACATTGGAGGAAACCATCCATTCTCACAACATTTCCTCATCCATTCTTTCAACTGTTCTTTCTCTTTCTCTCGTTCCTTTTCAGGCAGTCCTCCAACACACACATCACATGCATTCCTCACTTGTTCACTTAGCACCACTTGTTCAGAATGGTTTGGTATTTGCCGCAAATCGAACCACTCACTTTCCCTGTCAAACTCTCCCTGCATTTTGATTTAAATTGTCTTTTATCAAAAGTGGTCGAACCTCTTTGATTTTTTTTCAAAAGTACTCTTAAAATCTTATTTTATTTGAGGAATTCTAGTTTCTAGGATTCTTGAAAGAACGAAACAACCTCTCCTAAAACAAAATTACAATTGCGCAATTCACTGTTCATCCAGGTAATTCTTAGCTTCTGTTCATCCGGGTATCTCTTCTCAATTTTTTATAGTCCACACTTTGTCCTTTGATTTCGAATGAGGAATTCTAGTCTCTAGGATTCTCCGAAAAGCACGAGACAACCTCTCTGTTCAGAAAGTTTTGTACTGGCTTCAACCCACTGGTCTGTCTGCCAGTCACGGGATTTACAACCTTTTGTGTCGGCACAACCTCCGATCACAGGGCACTTCTAAACCCTTTTTAGAGTGGTACGCCCACACACTCTATGACTTTTCAACCATTTAGGTGGGACGCGATGGTGTCCCACCAGGGCCTCTAACCCAGGACTATACCACTCACAATTTCCCCACTGTTCAACCAGCCAGAATCTAATTTAACACTGACACAAATTCAAACGTGACACGGACCTCAACACCAGTTAACAAACAGAAGATCACTTTTGGAAGATAAATGACCTCTCACCTTGTCAATTGTTGGCCGGCCGACATTCTGTCTGTCAACCAACACCTCAGTCCGAAATCACGTCGGGGTCACCAATTGTTGGAGGCCGCTTTTTTTCTCCGTGCGTGTTCGTTTAATTTCGGGTAGTGAGAATGTTGGTTATCCAGATACAGGCTGGAGATGATGAACAGTTTCTCCGAAGCTTTTACTTAGAATATTCTGGGCATAAATGAGTGACAGACAATGGCTGTAGCAGATCAGAAGTGCAAAGGTACAGAGGACCTACAGCATTCCCCCAATATTCAGCAGGGTCCGCATCACAAACGCATAAAAGGAAAATAAAGAGCATCACAAATAAAGAGCATCACAAAGAGAACCGCATCATAAAATAAGAGGACCACAAACAATCCTCATCATAATGACCAACCTGGTAATAACTGGCACATTCCCATGCCCCGGTCTCTCCAGCAAGGTTAACTGATGATTTGGCATGTGTGAGCAATGTGAGCAAAAGATACGCATCAATAAAGAGATACACATCAATAATAAAAGAGATACATATCGATAATACACTTCACTACACAAGCTTAATCGATACTCTTCAGAAGGCCAACATTACAGTTAAGATTATTTTTTATGTCAGTTGAAAGATTCGAGAATGTTGTGAAATACTGGATTTGTTTAATCTTTTGTCTTTCTGCCATTGTCATCAAATTTTAAACAAATAATAAACATTTTGCTTTGGTTGTGGTGAACTAATATACAGGTTTTACTTTTGAAAAAAAAATGCAGTTTGCCTCAATATTTAAAAAATCATATTCCACCGTCTTTCGTTTTCCGTTTTAGCATACAGGTAAGTGCTCCTCCTCTGTGATTTCTGTCACAGAGTAAAAGATCAAGGGCACAATACTGTGCCTTTGTTACGCAGTCCTGAGTCCCACGATGTGTGCATGCATGCCGGGTAGCCTGCTAATAGTCTCGGCTTGATGTGCTGTCGGTCGCGTCTTTAATAAATGCTAGAAACATAATGTCGTCCACCTTGCCTATGTATGAGTAGCGGAGCTCAGGGTTTGAAAATGGCCGCCATTCGATGCAGCCCAACGGGAGACGTCACTTGAAAACAACCCATTCTGAACACAAGTACTTGGAGCGTGACTGACAAAAAAAAAATGGACTGCACCAATGACGTGGAATAGAATTTGTGCCTGTGTGCAGTCCAATGACGTAGAAATAATTTTTTTTCTACATCAATGGACTGCGCACAGGCCCCTTTTTTTCGGCTTCAACTTCCGGTCATGGCAAAACATTGCTTAGGCTACTATTTCACGTGAAAATTGACATGCTTCCAATTGTACATTGTGAAACATAATAACATCAAATTTAATTGGAATACGTTAGGTTTAGGTTTTTTTGTTGCGCTGTTGGCTGTCAAAACCGTTGCAGGTGGTCGCAAAGAAGTAACTTCACTAGTGTGTTTCAGATTAACCGTTATAATTATTACATATTTATTGCATCGTTTTGCATAACAATGTGTGTATGTTCACCATACTTTATGCCCTGACCAGAAGTCAGAGCCTGTTGACCATGGCAGAACCAAAGATGGATCCAGAGTGCCCTGTCCAGTTTTTATTCTACGTCATTGGGTTCGACAAAATGCTTCGAAAAGGGGCCTGTAAAACAAACACTAGTGAACATCATCAGGACATTAAATGTGTGTGCTGAAGTAAGAATAATTTTATTGTGTTGTTTTTCCATATTTAAAAGATGTTTCGCAATAGCTTCGTATATGTTCGCAATAGCTTTGTATAACCTAAAAGATGTTCGCAATAGCTCTGTATAACCAGCGAAATCATAAAAGGATGTTTCAACATATGAGGTCGTGCAACGCCATCTGTTGGTAACAAAGAATAGTGTGGCGTCAGGTGGGATGAATTGGCCACTCACCCCTCCTTCCGCACACGGTTAGAGTATAAAAGGAGAACTTTGGATACTCTCGGTAGAGTCTGCTGCGGGTTGCGTACGGACGCCCAGCCGGTATTGAAGCTCGCTCTACCTGGAGTGTTGGCTCTCCCTCCTATTGGCGCACGGTAAGAGCTGGATATTCTTCTAAGAGCTGGTTGGATATTACTTAGCTTCATACCACGTGATTTGTGCTTGTGCTTGTGTTACCATTTCTGTGTGGGACCAATAAAGTGCCAATTGTTGGTAGCCAGAAGTGTGTCTTGTCTTCATTTCTGAGTGCCTATCTCCAACGATCCTATTAAAATTTGATACCGAACTCCTGAGCGAGGTATCAGAAATGTTTTAAAACATTTTTGGCGTTGTCGGCAGGATCGCGGAGAATACATTCAGAAATGGCTTGTTGCTTTAAGAGCAAAACTTTGAAGGAGGCGGAAGTGGCCTCAAGTTTTGAGTGTAAAACGGTGAAGGGAGCGGAGGTGGCTCCCAACGAGGATGGCGTCTCCGACTGGGAGAGCCTTGGATTTGAAGAAATAGGGAAACTCCTTAGACGGTACGGGGGACGCACTAAGCCGTGGATAGGAGAAATCCCCTTGGTAACTCCACCGCTGCTACAGCGCATGCTAAGCAGGGTGGATGTGAGGGACAAAGCCCCGCTAGGTGGCGTCCGAGAGATGTTGTGGATTTTTGCCGAAGCCTGGAAGGAAAGAACAAAGGCTTTGGATAAAGTATGCGCTTCTGAAATTCAAAAAGATAAAAAGATAGCGCAACTTGAAGAGAATATTAAAGCGCTTGAATCTGACCAAGCTAAAGCGCAGAAAATCTTAGAGAAATCAGTGGCTTTTATTTCTTCTATGGCGCGCGAGAAAAGTAACAAAAGACCGCGTCACATCGACCCAAAACAGGTCCGCTCTTTTGCTGTGGCACTCCAGGAAGACTGGGAGCCAGAGGGATGGAATGGCGACATATGGGGAGATGGCGACATGCAATATGGCGGGGAAATGAAACCTCAACCGCTGTACCCACAACTTGGACATCTCCAAGTTAAACCCATCTCGCGGAGACGGGAGGAACAGCATGTTGTCTTGCCTGTCTTTGAAGAACAGCGAGATGAGAATAATGTACCTATAGTTGATAGGGAAGGAAACCCTATAATGAGGCGAATAGAACAGCCTCAGCCGCCGCCCAGAATGACGATAACAAAAGAGGACTTCTCTCAGGAAGAGATAGCCCATTTAACATCAAAGTATCGACAAAAGCAGGGAGAACCAGCTGATTCTTGGCTCAGGTGGATGTATGAGGAAGGAGCTGACGCCATAGAGCTTGACTCAGAGGACTTTTCGCGATTTGGAGGATTGAGTTCAGATTCTCGAATGAATGCCGAGTTTCGTGCAAACGGGAGAGCAATGGCGGTAGGTGATTCTTTTTCGCTATTTGCCTTGTATGCTATGACAGCGCAATCTGTGTATCCAACGTGGCATGATTGGCCCGAGATCAAAGGGCCTTGGGTAACCATCCGCGACACAATTCACAGGATGGGGAGATTGAGTACCCGCGAGTCGATATCGCGAGCGGGTCATGCTTTTATTTTTACAGCAGTGCCAAAGGTGGTGCGTGATGCAGTGATTCGAGACGCACCCCCCCACTACAGGTCTGCGATACTTACCATTTTGTTAGGAGCCGTCGATAACAGCTTCAGTGACGTGAAAACGTGCTTGTTGGAGTTGGCGACTTTGGGAGATTGGGGAGACACAGTACATCAGCCTCGCCCTGAGAATTACAGGTCCGAAAAAGATGGCAGACAACCGCGCGAAACCGCCCGAAGGCGGGAGTAGTAGGCGGGAAATGTGGAAAGCACTCATTGCAGCGGGAGTACCGGCAGAAGAAATTGACGGGCTACCCACAAGTGCCTTGGCGGCAAGATGCAAACAAAGGGGATTGAAGGTAAGTTGCTTGAGCAGGGGATCAAAGGGAAAATCAGAAATTGCTCAGCTGGCCACCATCTTAAAGGGAATGATGACGCCGGCAGCTCAACCAACAGCCCCTCCCTTGGATGCATTTGAGGATGAAGAAGAGGAAGAGGAAGATACAGACTCAAGCGACGACATGCTAGTAAACACAAGAGGCCCCAGTTACGTGGCTGCCGTCAGAAAAGGCAAGGCCAAGGGAAAAGGAAAGGGGAGAAGTAAAGATCGAAGGTCCAAAAGCTTGGATCTTCTTAGCTAGGATAGAGGTCAAACTCAGATAACCAGGCAGAACAAAACTTCACACCGATGGAACATAGGGGATATCCGGCCCCATGTTCCAATGGAAATTTATTGGGCTAATTCGGTACAACGTGTATCTGCACTGGTTGATACAGGAGCGGAGGCCTCTTTAATTCACGGGAACCCTGACAAAATGAGGGGAGAAATAGTTCCATTGAGGGGCTTGGGAGGTGAAATTGTAAATGGGAAGGCAGTTACGTTGCCTTTAAAAATTGGAAGAATGCCAATTCGCAAATTTGAAGTGGTGGTTACTCCAGTACCAGAGTGGATAGTTGGAATGGACGTTCTAGCTGGAATGACACTGTATTTACAGATGGGAAAATTCCAATTTGGAACTCTTATCAACATTCGAACCATCTTAGTGGGGAAGGTGAAAATGACCCCGTTTCCTATCCCTGAGGCCACCGAAACTGTTTGCCAAAAACAATACAGAATTCCTGGGGGACAGAAAGAGATTGCTGCTACCATAAAAGAATATTTAGAGGCAGGAGTTCTGAAGACGATCACAACTAAGTGGAACAACCCCTTGTGGCCGGTGAGAAAATCTGACGGCACTTGGCGCATGACGGTAGATTACCGACGATTGAACAAACTGACACCAGCACTGACGTCAGCTGTCCCGGATGCTATTAGCATCATTGAAAGGATACAGCATCACAGTGGAACCTGGTATGGAGTGATGGATTTGGCCAACGCCTTTTTCACCATACCAATTCCCGAGGACAAAATGGAACAGTTTGCATTTACCTGGGAAGGAAGACAGTACATCTTTACTCGTCTCCCTCAAGGGTACCTGCATAGCCCAACGATATGTCACAGGATTGTGGCAGAGCACCTAGCGGAAGTACCGGTGCCCCGACACATGTTGGTGTCACATTACATCGATGATATCATGATACAGGGAAACACTGAACCAGAAGTGAAAGAATGGCTGAGTAAAATCATTGAGCAACTGAAAGAGTCTGGTTGGGAAATAAACCCTGCTAAAATCCAAGGACCTGACCAGACTGCCAAATTTCTGGGGATAATTTGGAACAAGGGGGTAAGAGAGATTACAACCAAAGCAAAAGAAAAGGTGCCGAACTTCCCAGTGCCACACAGCAAAAAGGACGCTCAAAAATACATTGGGCTCTTTGGGTTTTGGAGACATCACATTCCCCATTTGGGACAAATTCTCCAACCCTTGTACAAATGTACTAGGAAGAAGGAGGATTTTGATTGGGGGCCTGAACAACAGGCATCGTTTGAATTGGCAAAAGAGGCCATTCAACAGGCAGTATCTTTGGGGAAAATGCAATCAGGACCTGTGGAGCTGCAGGTGTCTGCGTTAAACGACTACGCAAATTGGAGTTTGTGGCAAAAGCAGGGGAAAATCAGAAAGCCTCTAGGCTTTTGGTCACGAAAACTGACTGACGCAGGGATAAAATATACTCCCTTTGAAAAACAACTATTAGCATGTTATTGGGCGTTAGTAGAGACGGAAGCACAGACAGTAGGTCATGAAGTAATAATGAGAACTCATATTCCTTTATTGACCTGGGTGATGAGTAATCCCACCACCCACAGGATAGGGACTGCACAGGAGGCAAGCATCATAAAATGGAAATGGTATATTTCAGAGCGAGTGAAACCAGGAATAAAGGGCGTGTCGATGTTGCACGAGCAAATTGCAGACGTTCCCGAGAAGGATGAGGTCCTATTCGAGGTGAATCCTCTGGAAGAATCCCCGGTGAAAGCTGGAAAAAAGTGGGATGAATTGACCGACAATGAGAAACAAAATGCCTGGTTTACAGATGGTTCTTGTCTGTATCATGCTGGCAAGCGAAAGTGGAAAGCTGGGGCGTTCAATCCACAGGCAGGACAGTCCCTAGAAGAAATGGGAGAAGGAAAGAGCAGTCAGTGGGCTGAGCTAAAAGCTGTGCACATGGTAATAATGCAGGGAAGACCCATGGGAGCCCACCTGTATTCAGACTCATGGTCAGTGGTACAAGGACTACTAACATGGATGCCAATATGGTATGCTACTAATTGGAAGATACACAACAAGGAAGTGTGGTGCAAAGAACTTTGGGCACAGATATGGGAAAAGGCAAAGGAAATTCCCATTACTGTGTCACATGTGGATGCACACACTAACCATACAGATGCGGAAGCCCTGTACAACCGAGCCGCCGACCAACTAGCAAAAATCATGGTGGTCGAGCGAGAGTCGAGTCCAGGCCTTGCGAGGTGGGCGCACTACAAGGCAGGACACTGGGGGCTTCAGGGAACACCGCAGTGGGCAAGAGACCGGGGAATTGATTTAAAATTGGATGATGTCAAAACTGCAATCATGAATTGCGAGGAATGCCAACATCACAAGAGGGGAGTCCCGCATCATGTCCAAGGACAGTTGCATAGAGGGAAAAGTTCAGGACAAATTTGGCAAATGGATTTCATTGGCCCGATGCCCCCTATCAAAAGGGTGCAAATTTGTGTACTGCTGTTGACACCTTCTCAGGAGTATTGGTGGTACACCCTTGCAAACATGCCAATCAGAATAGCACCATCAAGTGCTTGAATTTGATTAAAGGGTATTATGGAACACCCCTCCAAATACAATCAGACAACGGAACACATTTCACAGGAAATGCGGTGCGAAAATGGTCTCAGGAACAAAATGTGGAATGGATTTATCACATTCCATATCACCCACAAGCTGCAGGATTGATTGAACGCATGAATGGGCTATTGAAGGAAACGATGAGGAAAAATGCTCCTAATGGCGAGAACAATTGGAGTTGTCAGTTGAACAACTCAACAACCGACCGGTGGGATCAGGAGTGACCCCACTGATCCGGATGATCTCAAATCAAGAAACGGTAAGCACTGAGGGAACCATTAAAATGTGGAAAATAGATCCAAATGCGGAAATTCCGGTAAGAGCCACGCCAGGCTCTGCTGGACTGGATTTGCGGACACTAAATACAGAAACCATCCTCCCACAAGAAATCCAAATTGTGAGAACAGGGTTGGGACTACAATGTCCGAAAGGACATATGGTCATGTTCTACCAAGGAGTGGTTTATCCCTGAAAGGGTTAACCATCCAAGCAGGGGTAATCGATGCGGATTACCAAGGAGAAATTGGAATAATATGCAAATTGTTCGCAGACCAACCCTTGATTTTGGAAAAAGGAAGCAAATTGGCTCAATTGGTAATTAAACCCTGTAATATGACCTCGGTACAGGAAATTCCAAAACCTGTATTACAAACTATGAGGGGGGATGGAGAATTCGGCTCGACGGACAAAACGGGAGCTAAAGTATGGGTTAAACAACCCTTCGGGCCACCAAAGGCTGCCGAAATTATTGCGCAGGGATCAGATGCAACAGTCAGCGTGTTGTATCAAGGACAGGAAAAACAGGACAGTAAATGCTATTCGCGAGAATACTAATCATGTTTTCTTTTGTCAATAGTGGTAACCATATCTGTTGCAGCTTGGTGTGTGCTTGCTGAAGTGGGAGCTGCTGATTGGACGACCCTCGACTGTAGGACGCAGAGATGGAGGACATCCGGCGCCGAGGAATTGGAACTGACTGGGTCATCTGCCTCCTTGCCTTTGGTGCCATGGTCCGACTCTCCTGGGGAATGACCGAAGGTCATGTGTGCGAGACAAGCCAGTTCATCGGCATGATACGGAGAATTTCAGTCAACATCACCTGTGATCTTCCCATGATGATATGTAAGTCCACCACCGAGGTGATACGGGGGAGTAAGGTGACAGTCTCCGCTTCCTCCGCCACGTGTATGTGGGACATCACACTATTAAACGGACCTAGCTCTAGTAAGTGTCGTTCTGATCATCGAGGAACGACTTGGACGGCAATCGCAGAAGAGGATTTCATCATCGGAGAGGTTGGGGAAGATAATAAGCCTTAGGGGTGGGGGTATGTGGTCACGGTCATTTCTAAAGAGACAATGACGCCAAAAATAACTCAAACACACTTGACTCCCATCCTTGACACCTGTACACACCTAGCTCAAGCAGTGGTTGAAACCAAGATACACTGGAGGATTCACTTTCCCCCGATTCCGATATGTAACAGAATAAAAAGGGCATGGTATGATACTTTGTTGGGGGGAACGGGAACTGTATTGGGATTGGCAAATACTGCTGATAATGAGGTAACTAGAACCATGCTGTCCAATACTGGAGAACACTCTGCCAGGGCCTTGCATCAAGTAGGGGTTTGGCTTCCTAAGGCTCTGGTGGGACAAAAAGAAAATGCAGAACTTTGGAAAACAGTGTTTAATTGGGATATCAAATTATGGGACGAAGCAGGGGAAGTGCTTCAGAACTTGACAAAACAGAGTAACTGGACAGTATGTAGTATTCAAACTCTACACGCTGCGGCTCAAAAAGAGTCGTTTCTAAGGATAGTTACGTCGGGAAATTATCAAGAGTGGCGGAAGGTTTGGAACATTTCCGACTCTTTGTGGGTGACATTACATCCCGAACATACCAAATGTGACAAAAATAAATGTACGGGGTATTGGACCCAGTACAACGTGACGACAACAAAGGTGGTTTGTAAATATCAAGTTTTGCCTGTCATAACGACAAGAGGATATTGGTTTTTACACATGGACGGAGAGTGGTTTGAACCAAAAACCAACAAAACCTTTAAATCAGATTTATGTGACTTAACAGACCAAGGGTTGGCTTGCAGATTACAACATGCGTACTCGAATCCGTGCCTAACCGACTCAGAGGTTGTACTTTGTGATTGGACTAGGGAGCCAGCCAGAGAGATGATGTGGCAAGTTGGACCGCATACTCTCTGTGTGGCTACAACACAAAATAAATCACAAGTACCTTCGGTTCCTTTTGTAGGATGCCTTCGAGATGTACACATATGGCGCTGGGGAAACATGACGTATCGTTTGACCAACTATTCGGAGTCCCGCAGGTTGACTGCGGTCCAGTGGGAGGTACTACGCTCCCCCTGGTCAGTGTCTCTGGAATGATTCAAATGCGCATTGGAGAGTTCTACAGACATCCAAAAAGTCATCGAGTCACATGCGTCTAACATTTCCAGTCTCATGGTGTCAACTCTGGTAGTAAGCGGGGAAGTAGTGCATGCCGCTAAATTAGTACAACAGGCGTCAGCTCATCATTGGTGGGACATCTTCACAGGAATGTCCTCCACTGCGCGTATTACTTTCGTGCCACCCTTGATCGTGTTAATGATTGTTGTTTGTGTGCTTACGCTATGCAATATGTGAACTTGCTATTATGTGCGTCGCATACGAATAGAGGTAGAAAAGGAAATATATAATCGCCTATAATCAATTGCTTACATTTTGAATGATGGAAAAACATCAAGAGTGGAATGAAGTAAGAATAATTTTGTTTTTAAAACATGTGCACAGGAGGAAAACCAAAAGACCAACAATGTCAGTGCATTGTAGTTCATACAGTTGCATAAAACGGCATGCTATTATCACAGGGGAACTTGAAGTTCCGTTCACATGGTACGTAGTTTGTCGATTACATACGTTTTGGGGTTGACAAAACAGTAACCCTCATTAAAATCGACTGAGGACTAGGCGAGTTACGACTTAATTATCAGCATTTATGCAATCCTGTTATTTAGGCACCATAATTATATCAGCTGCTTCAATGCGCTACCTTAATAGCCATGCGTTACATTATGTCCTGAAATTAAAGTTACGTTTGGAAATTCAATCTGATGCTTGTAATGTTTTAGCTATGGTTATCGTTTGAACTTTGATCAAGGAGGTCCTTTGACAAACGAACACTGTAACCAGAGATGATTGATGCACAGGGTGAGAAAATAATCATTCCACACAAGGTCAGACCACACATGCTAAAATGCATTCACACAGGACATCTTGATGCCGAGAAAAGCAAACACTGGGCAAGAGACGTGATATTTTGGCCAGGCATGGGATAACAGATTGAAGAAACAGTGAAAAAGTGTGTATGTCAATCACAACGCAGTTCCAGTATAAGGGAACCTATGCTTTCACATGCCATCCCAGGGATCCAATGGGATACTTTAGCAACTGATCTATTCACATGGAACTCTGAAAACGACATCATCATCTGTGATAACCTCAGCAGGTACTTTGAAACTACTTTTTTGTGCCCGCCAGGTTGTCAGCAACAATGGACCATGTTACAACTTCAAAGAATTCAAGCAGTTTGCAGAGTCATGGGGCTTCCACCACGTAACCTCAAGCCCACATTACTCGCAGAGTAATGGGTTGGCAGAAAAAAACGAATCCTCACCAAGGCCAAAGAGGATAAGAAAGACCCATATTTCTGTGTTCTGGAGTATAGAAGCACACCTGTTGATAGCTTCAAATCACTAGCCCTGATGTTGATGAGCCGTAGACTGCGTTCTATCCTGCCTGCGGCAACGCAGCAACTCTGACCTCAGGTGCCTCCTGAAGCAACAGTCCTTGCAAAGAGGGAGAGGTGTCAGCAGCGGTGGAAGTGACACTACGGTAGATCCACTAGGCTGATGCCGACACTACCTCCTGGCACACCCATTCATTTCCAGCAGGAAGATGGCATCTGGAAACCAGTGACAGTCACTCGACCAGCTGAGACGCCGCAGGTCTACCACATCCAGACCAGTGATTGCCAGTCCTTCAGATGCAACCGGCGACATCTGCTGGACAACAGCGCACCTACCAGTTCTATGCAAGAGGACCCAGATGCACGTCATCATGCCGGGTCTGAGTGCGAACCTGATGATGCTGAGCCTTACCAATGCACCAGGTTTGGACGTATCATCACACCGAGGCAAATCCTCGACATATAATTGATTGATTGTACAGGGTGAAGGTGAATCGCTGACATTGAGAAGAAGGGTTAATATTGACCACTGCTGCTAGATTTAGACAAAAAGCAAATTTTTCTGCCATTGGAAGAGCAAAACAAAACAACGATGAACCATGTGAAGTATATAGAATTGGAATGACTGCATGTTTTGCAAACAGTGGCATTCCTGAAGATCACACTCCAGGGAGTGTGCATCAACGGCAATTAAAAAATGCTCTTCATGCGAATTCAAATAATCCTAGAAAACAATGAGTTGAAAAACATTGGGTTGACAAACCGACTGGCAGCCTGTAACAATACGTTAACCAAGCACTTCACGCAGAAAGAGTGGTACAAAATAAGAAAAAGAAAGTTGACACCTTTCTGACAGAGGAAGAAGAAATTTATGGAGCTTTATGGGAAACATTTAATAATTGTGGCCGGAGATGAGGAAGAGAGCAGCCATCTCCCCATCAAAAATGTCACAACTAATTCCTCCTAAAATGCAACTTTTTAATGTGCCCCATACGTTTGTTGGGAAGAGATGGCTTGCTGAAACTAGGACTGGGCTTAATTCCCTCTCTGACAGGACATCTAGAAGTAAAAAGAAAAAAGTAATTACTGGGAGGACACTTAAATTTCTTACTAAATGGGAATCCAGCACTCTATTATTACACCTTAGATATTCCAAACAAACCCCGCACAAGAACAGGAGATTTCTTGCTGCAAGCAGCTCGAGACATGATTTAACAACCACAAAATGACGTAGGAAGTGACTCATTGCATGTGACTATGTCGTATAACACACTGTACACTTATAACAGCCCAAACCAGACAAAATCATGATTGACTATCTGTACTCAGATGGTATATCAGTCGTGGTGGCAGGAACAAGACTGACTGACAAACTAAATGCATTAAACAAAGAATGGACAGCACCACACACGTCAATACAAACTTAACAGGAATGGAAAAGTTTGGGACAATTTGTATTGGTAGTACGAAATGTTCCTGATTTGACAGAAAAAGAACCAGATTTGGATTGGGACGACTGAACTGGACAGAAAATATCTTATTTGACAGTCTTAAACAATGTGAGACCAGATGCTGCTGTATTCACAGTGGTATCACAATCTACACAGACAATACTGGAAAAATAGAGGAATAGTGACAACTACAGGGAACACAGTGAAACATGCAGAGCTACTAGAAAATTTGCTCATAGCAGTTCAATTATGAAAAGAAATAGCCATATGTAAATGTGCAGTACACACATCAAATACAAAGTATCATTAGGAAATGGATTTACAGATAAAACAGCAAAAGAAGTAGCAGCCAAAACCTTTATGGGATTAGCTGACCATGTAACAAATGAAGACATACTTTCAGATGATGTGTTAAACAAAATGCAACAACAAAGTTTCCCAGCAGAACTACAAATGTGGAAAAAATAAGGTGCTACATTACAAAATGGAGATTATGTCAGCACAGATACAAAAAAAAAATTCTACCAAAAACATTTTTTAGGCTTTATTGCCATAAGGGAACAACCAGCTACAACCTCACTCATGACGGTCAAGAACCGCATAGCGGTCGACATGCTTCTGGCCGGAAAGGGTGGCGACTGCTCAATGTTCCGTGACCAATGTTGTTTATTCCAAATATCACAGCACCTGATGGGTCACTCACAAGGGCCATTCAAGGCTTCTGCACCCTGAACCACAAGTTGAAGGAGCATTCTGGTGTAAACATCAGCCTGGTCTGAGTGGTCGTGGTGGTGGTGGTGGTGGGGGGGAGACAGTGGGGGGAAAGAAGTTTGGCAAATCAAAAATTTGGTGTTCTCTGTCCAAGTTTCTATAACTGTTTGTAGCTATTTTTGCATTGTGTGGATGTTGTTGTATTCCCTGCATAAAGGCATCACTTAACCAACTTATAACCACTGCTATTGCCCCGACAAATTCAGAATTGGCAGAAATATATCCACTATTGGCACAACAGGGTAATGAAAGTGATATTGTTGACCACGATGATGACGTTATGAATTCTCTTCCAGACCTGTTCTCTGAGCCACAAGATTACAAGTAATTTGTACTATATTTTCCTCAGAGTATAACTATGTTTGTTTTTGTGAATATGACTCTGTAGAATAAAGCCAAAAGGATGATCTATTAGATGATGTGAGGATTTGAGCACATGTAGGATAAACAGGAGGATAATGTAGAAATAATTGTAAATATAATTAAGTATCTGTTTCTGCCTGCAATGAAGAAATGCTTTGCTCTGCTCCAATTCAGTTACTTTTCCTGCCTGCAATGAAGAATGTTTTGCTGTGCTCTAGAAAACGTGATAGCAAATGTAGGATAAAAAGGGTAAAAGAACGCGAACAGACAAGGCTTCAAGTTTTACTTGCTGCAAGGGGAGCAACAGGACTTCCCTGCTTCCAACCAACTTCAACTTGTGTCTTGTTTCAGCTTCTTTTTATTCAGTGAATCACATGATGAGTGTGTGTGTGTGAGTGTGTCACAACCATTGAAGACTTGCGACAACTAAGACGTGTCAGACTGTTTGATTGTTTACATTTGTTAGATTGATTACATCAAGACAGTGAGTTCAAATGTACAAGCTTGGTGGTGATGTGTAACCCAGTACAGTTTGAACAAAATGAGAACATATGGATGATTATTTAACATTTCCCTCCTGTTTATCATTTTGGAAATACGAGTGGTGACATCAGAATGCTGTTGCATTTTCAGAAAGTTCATCATTTACACTTGAGCGGACAAAGGGGCATCAGATGCTTTCTTTTGGCTGTAGCTGCATAGAATCACCGTCTACTTGTTGTAGAAGGACATAATTCACAAAAACATTTGACCTTGCTCGAACCATCATAGATTTCAAATGTGTGATTATACACATCGTGAAAAGGCAGAACAAATCCAGAATAGTAATTACAGGAAATTCATCATAACAAAATACCAAGATCCGGAGGTGAACCAGGACCAATAGTAATAAATAATAATCATCATCATCATAAATAAACAGTTGGTGAACATCGTTGCTCATTTCTGAACCCATTATGTGCGGGTACACAGAAGCCCAACCAAGTTTAGTGTAGATATTGTTGGTACTGGAGTCACGACACATGTAAGGATAAAGGCAACGGTTGATGTAGAGATAAACACACAGCCTCCACTGACAGTGGAAGCCGTGATTAGAGATGTAACCCTCGCTGGTGATTGGGACAGTCATGCAGACTTTTGCACCCCATGGCATATAAGGGCAACACAGAAGAGATTCTTCAGCTCTGCTGGTGACAGTGCAGAGTCCTTGTCCATTTAAAGTCAGGCCATTGTCCTGAAGTCCATTGCTTGTATGTTTCCAAACAACAGTCTTTACATCTTCATCACCATGCAAGTCAGGTTGCACACCCTCTCCAGGTCTTGGCTGAGTTGCTTGAATAGCTGCAGGCATCTCAGCAACATCTAATGCTCATGTCTGGACATGGTGTCCTTCTCGTCCTTCTTGGGTATGAGCAGTGACTGGTTGAAGTTCGCTTTGTGCTTCAGCTTCTAGTACTGGTACAGGAAGTCAACTGTCTTGGGTGTCATCTTGAGGTGACGGCCCACTTTCTCGGTGTCCACAAACTGGTAGAAGACCTCCTCCATCTCTTGCAATTTCATCTTCTGGACATTGACACGCTTTTCCTGTGGGTCAGATTTACAAACAAGACACAAGGACGACGAGGCGAAAGGGATGAAGCTGAGGGCAGCCATGTCCTCTTTATTGTCCCTTCCAACCTTTCCTATCAATTTGCCCTTCTTGCTCCCGACGCTTTCCTCATTTTCAACTTCAGTTGTGGAGTCGCGCTCCACAGAGTCACTGCTTTTAAGGCCCGAGTGCTTGGGCCAGTAGTACTTGACCTTGACTTTGTCGTTCTGAGTGATGATGGTCTCTCCAGGCCGGAGTGCAGGGTGTTGCTGGGAGTGTGCGACACGTTGGTGACATGCTCCATCTTATCCAGGTTCCCATTGCTCATCTTTGGGATCCACAAGGCACAACTGACATGGACCCACTTGGTTCCACTACGGGTGGTCTTCATAGCATCGCCCATTTTCGGGCACAACTGCCACTTTGGCAGGGTACCTGGTGGACGCAGATATTGCACTTGTTGCAGAACACCATCTCGTTGTCGTCCTCTCCGTTGGGGAACTGGCACGTCGCACACCACATTCTCGTTGGACTCGATACCAAGGCCCTACTGTGTCTTGGTAGTGTGTGTCATGTTGCACTCAGCACTCTATGGCGAATTCATCCAGTGGAAGAAGGGAAACCTTGCAAACTCCTCGTCGATGACCTGCAGCCAGGTGACATCTTCCTCGTTGAGGTCGTAGTGACACACGCCCTCCACCAAAGTCCTGATGTCCACATAACTGAGGACCAGGGTGGCAGATGTGCGGATCAGCTTCTTGGGCCTGATGAACATGACATCCTTGCTTTTGTCAGTTATCACCACGGGCTCCGGGATGGACTGCGGGCTAATGGGCACGTGGATACCCTTTTTCTCGCTTCTGCTTCTATGGATCGACCAGGACGTAGTAATCCTCTGCGTTGAGCTGGTACGAATCATGCACCTTCATGGTGGTGATCAGGTCCGTCCTAAAGACCTCAGATGGTTTCTCTCTGCATCCTCTCCTGGCCTGGCATGAAGTCTGGGACCAGTAGGTGGAATTGCTGGCATTGTCGGACTCGTTGCTGCTGCACACTTCTTTTCACGGCGGGGCATCTGAGTAGTTCCAGCTTCACCACACTTGTTGATCTGTCATTGGTTGTCCACGGAGGGACACCATATTCACATAAGAGTTCCAGGTGTTGGCGTCCATTGGAGAGGTGGGATCGTCCTTGCTCCATGATGATTCATGTCCATAGATCCAGTGATAAACACGTACAGTCCCAGACTGCCCAGTGCAGAGAAGCCATGGTCCGAACGGCACGAAGGCCAGCAGTCCCAATAGTGGCTCTCCTTCACCTAACATGCTCAAGCACGGATCAGATGAATTCTTCACCGGTTTGAGACCCCACCCTACCCCTACCCCACCTTTTGAAATGGGAGCCACAGGCTTGCAGTGGGACATTCTGCTATCTTTATCACCATGGGAGTGGACCATCCCAGCGAGGCGAGGACCAACACTTCCTCTTGATGATTTTTCTCAGGACCCAATCACCAATGGACACCAACAGCACCTGTGAAGAAGGCACAGTCGGCGCCAGATCATTTGCTTCTTTTACAGTTTTATTTAGCAGCATCTCTTTCACCCAATCACTTATGCTGCACTGGCCGCTCTACCATGGGCAGTCTAATCTAATCCACTAGATCGTATTTCAAATGGGAACAATCCTTTATCTGTTGGGGTTATTTTCATGTACAGTTTTACTGAATGTAGTTTTCCTTAATCAAGACTTCACTGTCCCATTGCTCCGTTCCACTAATTCTGCACAATGATTTTTTTTTTTTTCCAAGTTATTTCTAGATTTGCAGATACTTGACTATTTTTTTTTTCATTAACAAAATGTGGCACATTGTTGCCATACAATTTTTCTTGGATGCCATGAGAAGGAATAATATATTTACACAAGAACTTTGCCACAGTAATAGCATCAGCACTTGTACATGGAAAAATCTCCACCCATTTAGATAAGGGCCAGATCAATACTAAACAACATTTGTAGTGCTGTTTAACTCAATAAAATTAATTTGTAAAAACTGGAAAGGCTGACTACCTTTCGGAAACTGCACTCTCTTAGGTCTGCAGTTCCCTTGAGTATTGTGTTTGCAGCAATTAACACATGATCTACAAATTTTTTTGAGTAAGAATTGAATCCAAAGGTGCGAAAATGTCTGTATAATATCTACCATTACCATCCCTCCTGTTCAGACATGGCAAGGCCCGTGACTCAAAATTGTCAGTGTTTTAAACAGATTTATTTATTTATTTATTTGGTAATACAGGTTTTCCCCTGATTATGTATATCAGTGGTCTCAAAAGTCCATTCACATCAGGGCCGCTGAAGGCACATTCTGGCTGAGGTTGGGACGCAGCCTCAGCGCATATGCACACAATTTGTCATAACATGTCATTATTCAAGCCGCTTATCGTCACAAGAGTTGCAGGAAAGCTGAAGCCGATTCCAGCTAAATTCAGCCAAAAGGTGGACTACACCTTGAATTTGTCGCCTGTCAGTCACAGGGCAGATATCGACACCATCACTTAGCCGGAATCGATCCCATACTGCCCACACCAAAGGCAGACGTGTGTACCACTGCCCCCTCAGTGATTCTAGTTGCACACAATTTAAAAAAATTGTTTTCATTATTTTTAAACACAAAATAAGATAAGGAAGAAAGCTGGTGTAAACAGGTTGTGCGCAAAACTAATAAAACTCTACATGGCAAAATCACTAACTTTCACTCAATGAAAAATGTGTCTCAGCTTGCATCAGTACTTGTCACTGTCACACCCCGAAACCCACAACCCCACCGTGATTGGTAAATTCACCAGCTCTGCACACAACACCCCAAAGTGCCATTCATATAAAACTTCAGGGCCACACCATCATTTGACTTTCATTGTAAGTAAGGTGGGGGCTGCAAAACATCATCTTGGGGGCCACAAATGGCCTGCGGACCACAAGTTCGAGACCACTAATGTATATTATCTTCTAATTCAGTTTTTTCTGTAAGCCATCACTGAGTTTCACTTTGAGGAGCATGTTTTGCACATCTTTTACAACTGTTAAATCAATAGGAGAATGGGGGCTTGTGAGTGTGTCACGATGTGTGTGCCATATTTTCCTGTTGCTGCCTCCTTGGTGCTTTTATCAGCGAATGTATTTCCCAGGGAGATAGCATTTTTATTCTTTTTTTTCAAGATTTTCTTATAGCTCTCTTTCTGCCTCACTTTCTTTAGCCTGTTTTAAATTGTTGTAGCTGGTTTTAATATAGCCACTTGTTGCATTACTTTAGCTGACTCTCCTGCCTTTCTCTTGCTTGTCTATGCTAACCAACCTCTCGCCATCCCAAGATGTAAGTATTAATCTTGGCTTTGCCTTACTTCTCTGTAACACTTGCCATCAATCGTTCTACCAACCTGCTGCATCCTTCAACTGTTAACTTGCCATTTAAGCAATGCTATTTTTCTTTCTTTTTTTTCCTTCCCATTTCTTTAAGAAACATCATGCTGCCCGGTAAACATTATTTCATAAAGTTTACATCCCCTCGAGAGCAGACTTACTATTCCCATTCACCATGATGCTTTTCTACGTTTGTCCCTGAGAGACTACTTGTGCTTTTTAGGACCTAAGTCCTAATCCACTACCTTGTGTACTTCACCGGAACACAGACTTCTGTTAGCATCATTAGGTTTCCATCCATGACCTATGATTCCACAAGTACGTAATGGCATTCACACTCGCATTCACCCACTCACACATTTATGGATCCTTATAAATACCCTCTTTAAAGGTGGAGTCACCTTAAAACCTCCTTCTGGCGGAGTAGCCTTGAAACCTCCTTCTGGCGGAGTCGCCTTGAAACCTCCTTCTGGCGGAGTCGCCTTCAACCTCCTTCTGGCGGAGTAGCCTTCACTTACCGGTTCACGCGTTGTCTGGACGCCAGTTGTTCGTGATCCCGTCAACCTTCGTCCACCGAGGGGAGATTGGACTCTTAACACCGGCCTGGCCACGAATTCACGTCCCACCAGGGCTTTTCTTCAGGAACAGCTAAATGCTCCTGGCTGTCGACAGACTTTGGTGTGTCTTCTCCCTCCTCGATGGGCAGTGGTGTGTTGGGATCCTGCTCGAAGGACCAAATGTCAGGTTTAAAAGCTTGACTCTCTATTAAAAGAAGGTGAACAGACAAGGCTTCAAGTTTTACTTGCTGCAAGGGGAGCGACAGGACTTCCCTGCTTCCAACCAACTCCAACTTGTTTCTCCTTGCAGCTTCTTTTTATTCAGTGAATCACATGATAAGTGTGTGTGTGTGTCACAACCATTGAAAGCTTGCGACACATAAACTAAGACGTGTCAGACTGTTTGATTGTTTACATTTGTTTGATTGATTACATCAAGACATGAGTTCAGAGGTACGAGCTTGGTGGTGATGTGTAACCCACTACAGTTTGAACAAAATGAGAACATATGGATGATTATTTAACAGAAATGATAACCACACATGTATTCAGCAATCTTCAACACATGCACATGCACAAATATGTACACCTTGTTTCCAACTGTTTTGCTTGCCGTCTCCTTTTTGTAACATCCATGTAAATAAGGGGCGTCTTAAACCTAAATAAATAGAGGTGCTGAGGAGAGGATAATCAGAGAGTGCAGTGGTGAATTGTACGAGACAGTTCCTCTCCTCTCTCCTCGCGACACTTGAACTAGTGTCTTTGCTTCCTTTTTTTGTCCTGTTTAATGAATGTCTGATTGGTGAACCTGACACTGGACAATGTTTATATCCCCTTCTTGTGCTGCCCTATGGTCTTGATGCCTTGGCGGTGTCCCTTATCTCTGGAAGCAGCCTCAGCACTTATTTCTGGAACCCTGAACAACAACACGCGCACAATCCAAAAGCACAAATGGCTTGAGGTTGATGGGAGATGGCTTTGTTTTGAATGTCTCAGGGTTCTACATGGTGACAGTGAACCACCTGATCCACTGCGGAAAACAGTATGAATAAAACAGCATATCAGAGTAACCATGATTTTTATTGTGTTTTTTGGGTCAGATTTATTCTTATAAAAGCACTTTAAACGGAACATGTCTTTACTTTGACGGTCTTGCAGAGCAATTACAGGACCGGCATCAATTTTTGAATCCTCCACTTCAGGTATTCTGGAGGTTTTTGGAGCTGTAAAGAAAATAAACCATGACCTGCAATATCACATCACTGACAAGTCGCCAAATATAGTCATGACATCAATTCATTGAATTCCTGGAATCTTTGAAAAATTATCATATTCATCAAAATTTAAAAACAAAACTTCTCAAATTATACATTCATAGAAAATAAATACTACAATGCATGACACTGTTGACATGAGACGTGAGAGATTTAAATGAGACATGCCAATTATGATTTCACCATGCATAACTTGGAATAATAACTTACTGGTCACTTGAACTATACCCGTCTAATTCTACCCCAAGGAAGTTGGACGGGTACAACTTGTGTTAGCTGAACAAAGGACAGATATTTTGGATAAATTACAAATGTAATCAGCACAGCCTCCACCCTTAATTAGATGGAATATACTGTATATCCTCAATGGTGGAGGCCAGTGTTTTAGGATATTTAAAATATATCTGGTTGAGTAGCAAGATTCTATCTACTAAAATTACGGACCACTCAAGATGAAAATATTTTTTCTTTCGCAAGGTTTCTTTGCCTGCAATATATGTCAATATATCAATGCAAGTACCATTTTTTAATCACACATGTTCTACCTTCACTATTATTAACAAAACATGGGGAATTCCCACATAAATATTCATAACCAAGTTAATCACATACTTAGACTCTGGAGCAGAGCTTGACACTTCTGTGATGTGCTCTCTGTCATGATCCTGCTGCTCCAGCCTGGGCTGGGCGCGTGTCCGCGGTTGCGCTGATTGGAAGGTGCACACCTGCGCCTCACGCAGCCTGATTATGCTATGGATTTATATGACCGCGATGACAACTGGCCGGTGCCAGTTCGTATGATCTTCATGTCCCGTTCGTGTGCTCCGGTATCCCTGATCGAACCTGTGTGTACCGACCTTCATCCGTTCTCCGACCAACCTTGTAAGCCTGACTCCTTTGATACTTCTGCCTGCGTGTGTGTGTGTGTGTGTGTGTGTACCGACTCCTGCCTGTCCGCTCATCTGCTCTCTTCGCCCGACGTCAAAACTACCGCTGCTGCACCGGACTGCCTGCTCGATCCCCTACCTCTGCATATAATAAACGTGTCTCTTCTTGAACTACCTTGCGTCTTCCGAGTTCCTGCATTTGGGTCCTTCTCTTGTTTCCGATGGGACGTGACACTCTCCATCTTCTGACAATTCCTCCAGACTGCCTTCAATACAAAAAAAAAAAAAAGCAATATTTGAATTACTATAGAAACACTAGAGGACAACTTGAATGCTGGGGAGGGAGGATAAAAACTGTTGTACAATCTTCAAAGGTCCTCTTCTTGATCTTCCGCTTCAGGTACATTTTCACCCTCCATAGTAGTTATATCGTAGTCGTCACATTCATCATAGTTCACTGGAACGAAAAAATATGCAAGTTTGTAGAATTTATTCTAGCTAGGGAAAAGGACATTTGTGAATGAAACATAACATTTTCTATTAATACCTGATGTGAACTTTATTTTGAGGAGTTTTAACTCCCACCATTTGTAGCCCTTTACTGGCTTCTGTTTCTTCTTCAGAGCGGTTCACTCGTTTAACTTTGGTTCGATGCGTCTGATGCGTCAATCCAACACAATAGCACAACTCCCTCTTCTTCTACATTTCCTTCAATCCACATTCCTCTGACCCACATCTTGATGTAACACTGACACACACAAACACAACATGTCAAAATAAATCAAATCAATTAGTAAACCAGTCACTGTGATTTGACGGGCGTGTATGCGCCCGCGCGGCATCGCACTCACAAATCTGCACAGTCGAGCTAAAAAAAAAACAAATATCACGCGTAAAATTTGTTACAAGTAGAAATACAGCTATCGAATGACGTCGCTTATTTTGTGTAGTCTTGACCAATGTTCCCTCTAAAATGCCTAAATTACACTAGATCATAGCATAACATCATGACTAAAAATGATTTGATTATATGAGTATTTAGTTTAGAAATTGAATGTCTATTGACCTCTTTCAAAATATCTCTCAGTCTGTGCAGTGTTAATAAATTATGATTATGGCACTAGGCAACAACTACATACTCAGATATCCTCGTTATTTTAAGGTTTAGATATCCATTCCCTAATCACACCCGCATCTGCTGGCATGACTGACCACACCAACACATTTTTCCAAATGTGAGTGACTGATAAACAATTGGTCATATCATGTTGTTTAAAAAATATAAACAAGCCATTCCAACTATCACCGAACTCAAATTTTCATTTTACAGTCTTTCCACGCCATACAAAAAGAGGATAAGACTAATCCATGATGATAGGGGAGGCATGCAACTTTCCTTTTCAGATCTTGTTTCATCAACAAAATTCTTCTCCCACAATTCTGCACTTCATTGAGCAAGTAATCAGTTTTGATTCACATGGCTTTTCAAAAAAAAGTTCACTAAATGTTGCTCACGGAAACAGTCACACACCAACATTCCTCCTGGCTTGGTTGCGTGAACAAAACGGACAAGAGCAAAAGCTGTGTAATAACGTATTCTAAAAATTTTAGGTGTTATTTCAATCAAAAGTGGCTGGTGACAGATGGCTCTATCTTGCAGTTATGGTGGGTAGATACCTAGCGGGCTACGTTAGCTGTGGGGGGGGGGGGGGTTGGGGCAACGACTCGCTGGTCTTTACTGCTGGCAGGTGGAACATTCAAACCAATCCCGCACACAGAGAACGTCAACTTCATCTGTTGACCCGGCGTCCTTGTCACCTCCTAACCCCGTGGAAGTTCCCACTACAGGAGAATGTACGGCTGACATGAACTGAAACTAGCGGTCACTGTTGAGCCTGGACGGACGGACTGATAGTTTAGACAGATTAGTTACGATAAAAATTGTAAATCACAATTTTCAATGCCGACGATTTAGGAATGGCAGCATCACGGGAATATTTTCAGACAGTTAAAGACACATCATGTTAGTTGCGACATCCACAGGGAATCAATGTTGAAACTACGTTTTTTGACACGGTTAAAAAATGTGTTATCATTCAACTGTGGAATTTACGTTGAATTTAGGTTGTTCGACGTCGCGACGTAAAACAACTTCAATTCACCGTCAAATCCACGTCTTGTGCTTGCTGGGCTTGGTCAAACCAGCAAAATATAACAAAGCACTTATATTGCATTGAAGACAATTTAATCACACAGAATACAATACAAAACATAATAATAACAAAAAAGAAGTACAAAACAGTTTAGTAGCGTGTAACATGAGGTCACTAGTCAAACGACATACCCATGGTGTGCACCCTACACTTGTCGCACACAGCACAGAGGAAAACAGATCCAGTGCAGTAAACTACAGCCTGATGTTGTAGCGCCGGAGAAAAGGAGTCGGAGGCGGAGTGTCGGACACAGGAACAGAACTTGCTTTATTGTTCGACATCAAAACACTACTCGCATAACGGTGGGAACTCTGTTAACCTTTTCTCCGGAAGCGGAACAACAAAAACAGTCCGTGCGGAACCCCGCACCCCAACTCGAGGTCCCGCGGGTGAATTATGTAAACACCACACAAGCTCCCCCAGAATTCACCCATAGTCAAAATCCTTGTGCCGTGGAGGGATGATGACCCGACCCCGGCGGGTGTGCACTGTAGGGGCTGAGGGGGGCGGGGCCGCAATGTCCATTGAGTCACGGGACAAGGGCTCAGGCAGGGTCAAGGGTACCCCGGCAGGCGCAGGGGCACAGGGCAAAGGGGGACGACCCCGGCGCGGGGGGAGGGCCAACCCCAAAGGCTGGGCAATGTCCAGGTGCGCGGGTTTGACCCTGTCCACGGAAACAGTCTCGGGTCTGCCGCCAATGTCTACGAGCAGGCTCTTATCCCCGTGCTCCAGGACCCTGAACGGCCCGTCGTATGGGGGGCGGAGAGGTCCACGGTGGGCATCATGACGAACAAACACAAAATCCGCAGAGCGCAGGTGACGGGGCAGCCGGGCAGCTGGGGTGCCATGTTGCGACGTGGGAACCGGCGCGAACCCTTTTGCGGCCTCCAGCAGGGAGGACCGTTGCCTGGCTGCGGACCAGGGCGCTGTGGCGTCCGGGATGAATTTGCCGGGAACCCGCAGTGACTGGCCGTAGACGAGTTCGGCGGATAAGGACAACAGGTCCTCCTTGGGGGCGCACCTGAGGCCGAGTATGACCCACGGGAGCTTATCCAACCAATTGCCGTCCGTCAAGCCGGCACGCAGGGCTGCTTTCATGGAGCGGTGGAACCGCTCGCAAAGACCGTTCACCTGGGGGTGATAGGCGGTAGTGCGGTGCAGCTTGACCCCCAAACTCTCAGCGACTGCGTTCCAGAGTTCAGAGGTAAACTGAGGGCCACGATCTAAGGAAAGGTCGCACGGTGTCCCGAAGCGTCCAACCCACGTGCTGATGAACGCCCGGGCCACGTCTGACGACGTTGTCGAGGAGAGGGGAACGGCTTCGGGCCAGCGGGTCATCCTGTCCACCATGGTGAGCAAGTAGGTGAATCCGTGCGAGGGAGGAAATGGACCTACCAAGTCGACGTTGACGTGGTCAAACCTCCTCTCGGGGACAGCGAAGGGCTCCAAGGGGGCTTTTGTGTGGCGATGCACCTTAGCCCGCTGACAGGCCACGCACGAGTCGACCCAGGCCTGCACATCTTTCTTGAGACCGCGCCACACGAAGTTCTGGGCCACCAGCCTCACGGACGGTTTCCTTCTGGGGTGGGAGAGGTTGTGGACCGCCTCGAAAACAGCTCTTCGCCAGTTTGCAGGGACCAGCGGCCGAGGCTGGTCAGCCGAGAGGTCACACAGCAACCTGACGCCCGAGTCACCAACTGCGACTTCCTCCAGGCGCAAACCGGTGTCAGAAGGCCTGCACCCCGTGGTCCGAGGCCTGGTCTGCGCTCATGCGGGAGTAGTCGAGACCCAGATGCACAGTGCCGACGATCGCCCTGGAGAGGCAGTCCGCGACCACATTGGATTTGCCGGCGATGTGTTGGATGCCCGTAGTGTACTCAGAGATGAACAACAGTTGGCGTTGCTGGCGGGCGGACCATGGCTCGGCCACCTTGGACATGGCGAAATTGAGGGGTTTATGGTCCACATATGCCCGGCCACCTTGGACATGGCGAAATTGAGGGGTTTATGGTCCACATATGCCGTGAACTCCCGGCCTTCCAATAGGGAGCGGAAGTGGCGGATAGCCAGCCAGAGGCCGAGGAGCTCTCTATCGAACGTGCTGTATTTGCGCTCTCTGGGGACCAGCTGACGGCTGAAAAAGGCAAGCGGTTGCCAGGCGCCGCCGACCCACTGTTCGAATACGGCTCCAACAGCGTAGTCCGATGCATCGGTAGTGAGAGCGACAGGAGCCCTGTGGGTCGGGTGGGCCAGCATAGCGGCACGACTCAGCGCGGCCTTCGTAGCCTCGAAGGCTTCCATCCTCTCGGCCGTCCATTCAACGTCCTGGTTGGGGGCCTTGTCTTTAAGAGCGTCATACAGTGGGCGCATGATGTGGGCCGCCCAGCGGATGAACCGGTGGTAGAAAGTCACCATCCCCAGGAACTCCCGGAGGCCCCGAGCCAAGCGAGGTCTGGGAAAAGCGGAGACGGCCTCCACCTTTGCCGGAAGGGGGGCGGCACCGTTCTTGTCTATGAGGTGCCCGAGGAACTGGATAGAGGGCACCCCGAAAATACACTTCGCCGGGTTGATGATCAGGCCATGCTGCTCAAGTCTTGCGAAGAGGTCGCGGAGGTGCATCAGATGTTCATCCTCCGAGGAGCTGGCAACAAGGATGTCATCCAAATAGACGAACACAAATGGCAAGTCCCTGAGCACAGAATCCATTAAACGCTGGAAAGATTGTGCCACGTTTTTAAACGGCATCCTCAGAAACTCGAACAGTCCAAACGGAGTGATTACAGCTGTGTTGGGAACGTCTGAGGGGTGCACGGGAACCTGGTGATACCCGCGCACCAGGTCGACCTTGGAGAACAAGATTTTGCCTGCCAGGTGGGCTGAGAAGTCCTGAATGTGTGGAACAGGGTAGCGGTCGGGCGTAGTGGCGTCGTTAAGGCGGCGGTAGTCACCACACGGTCGCCACCCGCCACTTGGTTTAGGGACGATGTGTAGTGGTGAGGCCCACGGGCTATCCGATCGGCGGACGATGCCCAGACGCTCCATGTTGGCAAACTCGGACTTAGTGACTGCTAGCTTCTCGGGGTCAAGCCGTCGGGCCCTCGCGTGAATCGGGGGGCCCTTGGTCTCAATGTGGTGTTTGACCCCATGTTTAGTCGTGGCAGAGGAGAAAGTGGGCCGTGTCAAGCCAGGGAACTCACCAAGGAGGAGTTGGTACTTGGTGCCGTCTGATAGCGAAGTGGAGAGACCACCATAAGTCGCCTCATTGCGGACGCAGGCGACCGTGGAAAAAGTCAGTGCATCCACCAGACGGCCCCTCTTAACATCCACCAGCAGCCCGTGGGCACAAAAAAAATCAGCGCCGAGGAGAGGGAATGAGACATCCGCAGTGACAAAGTCCCATGTGAAGCGCTGACTCCCGAAACACAAGTCCACAGTCCTCATGCCATAAGAGCGGATAGGGGAGCCATTAGCGGACAGTAGGGGTGGCCCATGAGTCCCGCCAGCGGCGTCCTCCGCAGTGGCCGTCAGGACGCTCCTCTTGGCGCCGGTGTCGCAAAGGAATTTGCGCCCGGAAAGGTTGTCCTTGACGAACAGCAGCCGGCTCTTCGCGCCCACGCTCACGACCGCTGCGAAGCGTGGGCTTTGGCGTTTCCTGACGCGTCGTAGTTGCAAGGGGCGCGGCACCTCTTCGCTTTCGCACCGAAACGAGCATGGAAGTAGCACAAGCCTGTGCCAGCACGGCCGCCGGTGGCGATGGGGCCCCTGCTGGATGCCGCCCCCGCGCCCAAAGGTGAGTAACTGCGCGTCGCGGCCAGCGTCTCAGGGGAGAAGTGCTGGGTTGCCAGGAAGAAACGGTCGGCCTCCTCGGCCAGGGCCCGGGGCTCAGTGACAGTACTGTTCGCGAGCGCCGTCTGAACATGCGGTGGCATATGCCTGAGAAACAGTTCCATGAAAATGAAATTGGGCTCTTCCGTGCCCAGCAGGTTTAGCATCATTTCCATGAGTTCGGAAGGTTTGCTGTCACCCAGTCCATTAATAGCCAACAGACGTCGGGCACGCTCCGGCCATGAAAGCTCAAAAACCTTGAGAAGGTGAGCCTTGATCCCAGCATACTTATCTCGGGCCGGGGGAGAGGTGATGAAGTTCACTGCTCTGGCCGCCGTTGAGCTCCCGAGTGCTGAGACAACGTGGTAGTAACGCGTGGAATCATCTGAGATCCCGCGGAGGGCGAACTGAGCCTCCGTGTGTGCGAACCACGCTGCCGCGGACATCTCCCAAAACTCCGGCAATTTGAGGATGGCGGTTGCCATGTTCGTTTCAGTCTCGAAAACGCCGGGACTGACGTCGGGGTCACCAGTGTAGCAAAAGGAGTCGGAGGCGGACTGTCGGACACAGGAACAGAACTTGCTTTATTGTTCGACATCAAAACACTACTCGCATAACGGAACTCTGTTAACCTTTTCTCCGGAAGCGCAACAACAAAAACAGTCCGTGCGGAACCCCGCACCCCAACTCGAGGTCCCGCGGGTGAATTATGTAAAGACCACAATGTCTTTTTTTTATTTTAAACATGGCAGCACACTGCCTCTCACAAAGAGCTGCTTCTTGGCCACACTGTGCCACACAGTCTACTTCCTAGTTTACCTGACACCTCCCCCTCCATTTTAAAGGGGTACAGTCATAATTATCGGGGTACGTGATTAATAGAGGAAAAAGTGGGGAAACTGGACGAGATCTTCTCTCTCTTTTTTTTTTTTTTTTGAGTAAAAAAGGTCTGGTCTCAAGCCAAAGTAGAAAGTGCAGAATGAGATGGTGTGTAATGTTAAAATTACACCTTGGCACAGCCTAATTGGGGATGAAAGCACAGATTATACAGTGCAAATGAAATAATTCTGTATTTTCAATATAGGGGGCAACATAACATTAACCCTAAAAAAGTTTGGGAGCATCATTCATCTTTCAACATGCATTGCTAAGGATATTCTGCAAGCAATAATTTAATTTTACACCAAGAAAAAGAGACTGGGATATCATTATGGGATAAAAAAAAAAAGAAACAAAGTTGGAAGCGACGTTTCAGATTTATCGTTAATAGTTTGCTTGGTATGTATTTGTATTGTAATGCATTTTTTTGTTTGTTGACATTTTCAGTGTAAATTTCCCAAAACACAAAATTGTTCTTAAAAATATTCTGATGGGAATGTAATCTGAACCTTTTAATGAGCCAAATGATTTCAATGGATGACACTGATTGACCACAGTGCATACATTTGATGTTGCTCACAGTGGTCAAATGGAGCGCTCACAACATTCATGTGTTTGTCCAGACAGGTAAAAAAAAATTAGAGGGAACATTGATGGTAAGTACAGCATCTTTTTTTTTTTAATTTCAATGTATTTTTTTTTATACAAAGTATTTTGACATAAATTCTGACAATAATGGTGAAATCCGACTTAAAACGAAATCCGACTTACATTATCAGCATAGGAACGGAACTTGTTTGTAACCTGAGGACTCCCTGTTTTGTAATATCTGTAAATATCTGTGTACCCCTTTAAGAGCGGAGGGGGCCGGTGTAAATTAGACTTGGCAGGGCAGTGACGTGTAGAAGAGCTCATTGTTGTTAGTGAGAGAGCTCATTGTTATTAGTGAGAGTTCGGTGTACTTTGGGATTGTTTGAAAAAAAGACAACTAAAAACCCTGAGGTGACTCTGTTTGCCTCATTGCCCTTACCCAGGGCTTTTCATTGGTGTCAGAAGTTCAGGTTTCACGGTACTGCAGGTCCGCTCTGTTGGTGAGGACGAGGGTTTTTGGGAACTTCAGTGTGAAGGTGAAGCTGGAATCCGATGAGCGTACGATTGATATACCGTTGCCTAACTGTGAAGAGCATGGCTGTCATGACTGCCAAAATCTGGGTGAGCCTGCAAATATAACGCTATGACAAGTCACAAGGGCAGAGCCTAGCGCCCGTCCAATGGAAGTAAGTGACTGTGGCACCACTGAACTTATGTGGTCTGCCAAGAAATCAGTTAAGTTCTCTGGCAAGGGTAGCTGGAAGGCTTATAGGGTGCAATTTGAGCTGTTGGCTGATGCAGCAGGCTGGACAGAGGATGTGAAGACAGTGCTGTTGGCGTTATCACTGTCAGATGACGCTGCACGGGATATTGAACCTCATGTCGGGGTCCGTGTGGTTTTCGCAACTTGATCTACACAGTGGATACTGGCAGGTTCTGCTTACCCCTGAGTTAAGATCAAAAACAGCTTTCTGTACTACTCAAGGACACTGGCAGTTCAAAGTCATAAGCTTTGGACTATGTAATGCACCAGGGACATTTGAGTGGGTAATGAACACTGTGCTCGCAAACATTCCCAAACAGGAGTGCTTGGTATACCTGGACGATGTCCTTGTCCATGGAAGATCCTTCCAGACTGTGCTGGATTCCTTGAGGCTGGTGCTGGGAATGATTGTGGCAGCTGGACTAAAGCTGCACCCGGAGAAGTGCAACTTTGTGCGCCGAGAGGTGGAATTCCTTGGCCACCGGCTGGACCATAGCGGTGTCAGCACATTAGAGGAGAAGATCAGAGCAATTTGAGACTGGCCAGTCGAAAAGTACCAGACAAAACTGAAGAGCCTCTTGGGACTAGCCTCTTATTATCGGAGGTTTGAGAAGGGATTTCCTTGTTTCGGAGGTCCACTGTTCCATCTCTTCCAGAACAATCAACCTTTCGTGTGATTGTTAGACTGCCGGGAGGCATTTACCATCCTCAAGAGAGCCCTCATGAATGGCCCTTTCCGAGCAAACCCGGACCTAGCCCTGCCCTTTTTGCTGGACACAATTGCAAGCAATGTTGGCATAGGAGAAATGCTGTCGCAGATGGGGTCAGAAAGTGAATGTGTGGCTGCATGGCATTTCCGACACTACCTGTAAGGCGTGCCTTTCACAATTAGGACAGACTACGCTGCACTACAGTGGTTGATGTCTTCCAAGGAACTGAAAGAATAGGTAGCACAATGAGTGCAGGAGCTGCACTCATTCAACTTTACGTGGTTCATCGGGCGGAGTTTCAGCATGTCAATGCCGATACCCTTTCTTGGAGACTGTGTACTGTGGATGACAGTGGCTTCTGTGATCGGGGGGACGCAAGGGAGATGGAGCTGCATGCAGGTGAGACTGCTGGTGGGTCATTGTGCTGCACGTTGGAGGCAATAGATGTTGTAGAGTGGGCAGTCAAGCAAGAGGAGGACAGCGATCTCAGTCCAGTACGTCAGTAGATTTTGAGTGGTAGAAGGCGATCTTGGGAGAGTGCTATGGGACAGTCTGCAGTCACAAAAGGCCTTTAGCATAAGTTTACGACATTACACATAAGTGAGGGCCTAATGCAGTGTGCATGGAAGGAGCTAGCCACTGGGGAAAAGAGGTGGCAGGTGGTGGTGCCCAAGTCCCTCAGAGATGCTGTGTTGAGAGCATGTCACGGGGGCATTGGCTCAGGGAAATTTGGGAGTGCAAAGAGCCTCTGTGAACTACGCCAAGGGTTCTACTGGCATCAGCACAGGCGCTTCAGCAGCAAGGAAGTTGGGCACCCATGGAGCGGGTGGCTGTGGACATGATGGGCCCTTTCCCTCTAACGGAAAGAGGTAACAAGTATGTATTGTGTGCAATGGACTATTTCACAAAATATCCAGAGGCATATGCGCTACAAGACCAAAATGCGGAGACAGTGGCGGATGGGCTGCTGGAGGGCATGATCAGCTAGTTTGGAACTGCAGACACCCTGCACAGTGATCAGTGCAGGAATTTTGAGTCAAAGGTTTTCTCTGCCCTGTGCGAGCGGCTGGACATGCAAAAGATGCGCACCACGCAGTTGCAGCTCGCCATTCTCACCGCTAATCACCAGTGTGACTGGGACCGGCACATCCCAATGGTGTTGTTGGCCGACTAATCTTCCGTCCAGAGTTCTACTAGCTCCACTCCTGCTCTACTGATGTTGGGTGGGAGCTTCAAACACCAGCAGAGTTAGCATTTGGAAGACCACCGGAAAGCCCCGAGGACCATCCAGGTTCGGAGTACACTCAGAAACTGCAGGATCGACTTGAGGCTGCACATGTGTTCGCCCGGGACCAACTGACAAAAGCTAGTATTAGACAAAAGAGAAACTTCGATGTGCAGAGCAAGAGGCAGGACTTCAACTCAGGGGAGCTGGTTTGCGTGTACTCGCCCGACCGGAAGAAGAGACGTTGCCCCAAATTGGACAGTAACTGGGATGTAACTTGTAGAGCGCTCTAATGGTTAGGGGAGGTCTTATATAGGGTGGCAGTTCCCCCTAGGGCAGGGGTGGGGAAACTTTTTGGCTCGGGGGCCACGTTGACTTTTAAAATTTGACAGATGGGCTGGATCAGCACAGAGATAGGAAACATATAAAACTGCATTTTCTTTTAACAGTAAATATCAAGCATACCCAGAAAAAAAGCATTCAAGTATTAACATACCTTTTAATGAGAACAGTGTTGTTGATCATCCATTTTCTTCTGTTGTGGCAATTCTCAGAACAGATCTGAGGTGTTCATCACTCATTTGGGATCTATGGGTTGCTTTGTTAGTGCTCGTCACTCTAAAAGTCTGTTCACAAACATATGTAGAGCCAAACAAACCAGCCTCCTCTATGCCATTTTCTGTTTGTTTGGAAATTTGGCTGAATTTAATGAAGGGGCGGCAGGGTGGATCAGCTGGTAAAGCGTTGGCTTCACAGTTCTGAGGTCCCGGGTTCAATCCCGGACCCGTCTGTCTGGAGTTTGTATGTTCTCCCCGTGCCGGGGATTCCTCCGGGCACTCCGGATTCCTCCCACGTTCCAAAAACAACATTTATTGGATACTCTCAATTGCCCCTAAGTGTGATTGTGAGTGGGGCTGTTTGTCTATATGTGCCCTGCAATTGGCTAGGAGCCAGTTTAGGGTGTACCCCGCCTCCTGCCCGTTGACAGCTGGGATAGGCTCCAGCATTCCCGCGAACCTCATAAGGTTAAGCGGCTCAGAAAATGGATGGCTGGATGGATGGATATACTGGACGATATCTTCTTCTCCCCGAGACCCTCGTGAGGATAAGCGGTGAAGAAAATGGATGGATAAATGGATTAATGAAGCATAAAACTCAGCCAGTTTCAGGGAGTTGAACTTGTCCTTTAACACCATGTCACATTGGAGATCACTTCCAACTACTGTGGCACTGTTTCTGGGTCATGTGAGAAGGGACATGACACCAGCTCAAGTGCCCTGTCAATTTTTCCAAAATCACAAAAGCTATGGCAGAATCCCTTGTGAAGGTCATCCAGTGATTCTCTATATTTTTTACACATCACGGGGCCTCTTTTAAAGCCCAAGGGTTATGCCTATAAACATTCTAAAATAGATATTGTGATGAAAAATACATGACATTATTCACTTCAATGTCTATATGAAAAACTAAATATGAGCGGAGAGTGTGTCATTCATGCGCAAAGTTGCGGAAGTCTCATTCGACATTCATGTGGTAGCCATATTGGCTGCATGTTCTGTCCATGACATCACACTGGGACATTCGCCATTGAAAACACGCTGTGCCACGTATTATGGGAGACGAACACGCCCCTTCTGACATGGAAGCTCTTTTCGAAGAAGAGAACATCTCACAACTGAGTAAAGTGACCGGGGCAATATTACCCTATCGTTTCGAGCCATATTTAGGTGATATGTGGATCACGGCCAAACCGCATGCGGGCAAACCACCTCCCCGCCCGATCCACCTCCATGGTGGTGATGAACAACGGTGCCCCCGGCCATGAGTGACAATGACGCCGCCAAACCGCCTCCACGGTGGTGATAAAAAGAATGTCGCCTGCTTGGGCCCGTTTCTTCACTTCCTTTGTTCTTTTTGAACAAAGTTTGTTTGATCTTTGTCCTTTGTTCTTGCTCTTAGGACATAAAATGCCTGCTATCTCTATCATGCATTCAGAGAAAGACCTGCTGATTTTTGCTAGTTTGAATGCCAGTAAATAACTTGTCTTCGTGGTTGCTTCGTGAATGGAAGATGCTCGAATAAAGGTGTTTTGCTTTGCCTGGAAGCTAGCGAACAACCTATCAGCGGTAGCCATATGTTCTTGTGTGGAAAGGTTGCTGGCGTAATCAGCATGCTTTGTCATGATCCTGCCGCTTCAGCACGAGCTGTGTGGGTGTCCGCGCAGGTGCGGTGATTGGAAGGTGCACACCTGCGCCTCATGCAGCCTGATTATGCTGTGGATTTATATGACCGCGATGCCAACTGGCCGGCGGCAGTTCGTATGATCTTCATGTCCCGTTCGTGTGCTCCGGTATCCCTGATCGAACCTGTGTGTACCGACCTTCGTCCGTTCTCCGACCAACCTTGTAAGCCTGACTCCTTTGATACTTCTGCCTGCGTTGATTGTTACCCTGTGTACCGACTCCTGCCTGTCCGCTCATCTGCTCTCTTTGCCCGACGTCCCAACTACCGCTGCTGCACCGGACTGCCTGCTCGATCCCCTACCTCTGCATATAATAAACGTGTCTCTTCTTGAACTACCTTGCGTCTTCCAAGTTGCTGCATTTGGGTCCTACTCTCGCTTCGATGGGACGTGACAGAACGAACTGGTCAGTACAGGACCCAGAAGGAGAGACCCGCCGTCGCCGGGACCGACGCAAGGTAGACCGTCTGCCGGAGGACCAAGCCTGTCCGATCCGGGTAGGCTCCCTGATGTCCTCCGCTTCTGTGTCTTACGCTCCGCCAGCGAGGTATGAATACGTCCCGAACACGACCCGTCCGGTTCCTCATATTCTTCTGGACTCTGACTTTTCGGAGTATGAGGAGGACCGTGATTTGTATGACCGGCTGCCGGAGTACGACTCCGATTATTCTGATTATGAATCTGCTCGTCCGATCTTTCATCGCAGTCAGTTTGTTTCACCTCCCCGCGTTTCCAGCACCCGAACGTCTTCACCCGGTAGGTTTAAGTACACCAATCCGTATGAGGGAACCCGCTTGGCCATCTACCCGGGACCTCCGCGTGGCGGCCAGAGGAGACGCCCCGGCCGGGCGCTCCCCGGTGCCTCTCGCTGCGCGGTAACTAAGACATCGTCCTCCCACTCCTCGCCGGCAACGGCGAAACCGGCAGACCCGCAGCTGGTGGCGAAGCTTCCAGCCCAGAGGGAGGAGGAGTCTCCAAATCATGAGGTGATCTACCGTGAAATGCGAGCGGAGATAGAGTGGGAGAGCGCGGAATTGGCGGCTCTCGCGGCCCAGGTCCGACAAGGATTGGCGAACCAGCCGAGCTACGCTGACGTCACAACTGCGACGGACTCGCTGCTGACGCAGGTTCACGTGGCAGTTGGAGATACGCCCACATGTAGGTTTCGACTGACTCTCTGCCTACTCTTGTTCTTGTTGCCGTGGAAACCGACCCGCCCCCTTGCCAAGTGCACGCCGCAGTGGGAACGGACTCGCCACCTCGCCAAGCGCACGTAGCTGTGGAAACCGACCCGCCCCCTTGCCAAGTGCACGTCGCAGTGGGTACGGACTCGCCACCTCGCCAAGCGCACGTAGCTGTGGAAACTGACCCGCCTCCTCGCCATTCCCACGTCGAGGTTTTGGCTGTTCCGAGCAGAGTTCACGCGGCAGTCAGAACTGACCCGCTCCCGAGACACGCCCACGTGTCAGTTTCGACTGACTCTCTTCTCTGGCGACTCTCGTTCACGTTGCCCTGGGAACGGATTCGCCACCGCGCCTCGCCCACGTTGCTGTTTCAACGAATGCACGGCAAGCTCACGTGGCAGTGGGGACCGACCCGATGCCGCCTCACGTTGCTGTCCAGGAGGTGGCGACGTTTCCACAGCCCCTTCTCGTCCGTGCCCTGGAGTACCAGTGGCGACCGGTCCGCGGTCACTCCCCGATCTTGCTCTGGTGGCGACCGGTCCGCGGTCGTCCCCTGTTCTGACGGCGACGGGCAAGTCCATATGTTCCCGTCCAGGAGGTGGAGAGGGTGTCGCCGCCTTCTCACGTTGCTGTCCAGGAGGAGGCGATGGCGATGGGGTCGCCGCCTTCTCACGTTGCTGTCCAGGAGGAGGCGATGGCGATGGGGTCGCCGCCTTCTCACGTTGCTGTCCAGGAGGTGGCGATGGCGATGGGGTCGCTGCCTTCTCAGGTTGCTGTCCAGGAGGTGGCGATGGCGATGGGGTCGCCGCCTTCTCACGTTGCTGTCCAGGAGGTGGCGATGGCGATGGGGTCGCCGCCTTCTCACGTTGCTGCCCAGGAGGTGGCGATGGCGATGGCGATGGGGTCACCGCCTTCTCACGTTGCTGTCCAGGAGGTGGCGATGGCGATGGGCTCGCCGCCTTCTCACGTTGCTGTCCAGGAGGTGGCGATGGCGTTGGGGTCGCCGCCTTCTCACGTTGCTGTCCAGGAGGAGGCGATGGCGATGGCGTCGCCGCCTTCTCACGTTGCTGTCCAGGAGGTGGCGATGGCGATGGGGTCGCCGCCTTCTCACGTTGCTGTCCAGGAGGTGGCGCTGGCGATGGGGTCACCGCCTTCTCACGTTCCTGTCCAGGAGGAGGCGACGGTGTCGCCGCCTTCTCACCTTCCTGTCCAGGAGGAGCTGGGGAGTTCTGTGGAGCCACCCTGGAGCTGGAGAGACTTCGGGATGGTGGCGGTCATAGTTCTGGTCCTTCTATCCATCATCCTATTCGCTCCAGATGGCTCCCAGCCGCTTCATGACCTGGCCTCGTTGGTGACCAATCCACGGCTGCCTACTGACCAAGCCTCGGTGGCGACCAATCCCTGGTCATCTTACAACAACGGCGTGGGAGGTTCTCGTCCGGAGCAGTGGCCTGCCTCGTTCTGGTTCCTGCTTCGCTGTTTGGTTCCTCACAGAGGTTGTCCGCCTGAATCGCCCCTTGGGGACTCTGGTGCTTGGCGTCCGGCTCGTCCTCCTGACCTGTCCACCCGGACGCCTTGTGTTTGGTGGCCTGGATGGCCACCAGACTGGGGTTCGGGGGGGGGGGGCGTGCCCTCCTCCGGACACCCCTTCCACCCACCCCTGCCTGTGTTAATGTCTGTTTTTTCGTTTAGGCACGTCTGGCAGCCGTGCCTTTGAGGGGGGGGGGTACTGTCATGATCCTGCCGCTTCAGGACGAGCTGTGCGGGTGTCCGCGCAGGTGCGCTGATTGGAAGGTGCACACCTGCGCCTCATGCAGCCTGATTATGCTGTGGATTTATATGACCGCGATGACAACTGGCCGGCGCCAGTTCGTATGATCTTCATGTCCCATTTGTGTGCTCCGGTATCCCTGATTGAACCTGTGTGTTCCGACCTTCATCCGTTCTCCGACCAACCTTGTAAGCCTGACTCCTTTGATACTTCTGCCTGCGTTGATTGTTCTCCCGTGTACCGACTCCTGCCTGCCCGCTGACCTACTCTCTTCGCCCGACGTCCCAACTACCGCTGCTGCACCGGACTGCCTGCTCGATCCCCGACCTCGGCATATCATAAACGCGTCTCTTCTTGAACTACCTTGCGTCTTCCGAGTTCCTGCATTTGGGTCCTACTCTCGTTTCCGATGGGACGTGACATGCTTAGTAAGAAACTGATGGTTGATGTTGTATTCTTTTAAAACCGCAATGGTTTCTTGACAAATAAGATATACAGAATTGGACCTGCACTTCAGTAAAAAAAAAAAAAAAAATATTTCGGCGTTCATTCTTTCTTAAACACCCGGCACTCACTGTCGACTTTTCTTTTCTTGAACATTGTTGTGGATAGGTTCTGATCTGACCAGTGGAAAAAGACCGATAACAGGAAATGGCTCACACTCCGCTAAATGAAGACACCACACCTACTGTTCCACCTAGTGTTGAAATGCCTATCACTACAAGTGAAAACAGAATGAATGCAATCATTCACATCAAACCTTAATTCTCTACCAATCTTCAGCGGGCCGGCTTTAAAAAGACCAACGGGCCGGATGTGGCTCATGGGCGGCAGTTTGCTCACCCCTGCCCTCGGGGCAGAAGGGTTGTACTGCATCGAGATCGATTGGCACCATACAGTAGAGAGGTTCCGCTTTTTGAGTTGGACCTTGGGGTACCAGTGAGGCCGGAAGCGGGTCCGAGATTCCCGGATCACACTCCTGTTGTTCCGATTCAGCTGCTTGGGACCACCTGGTAATGACCATGTGCCAGACCTTTGCCGCCCACAGAGACTGAAGCAGAGACTGTTAAAGTTCTAGGATTTTTTTGTTGACCCCTTGGGGCGAGGAGGTTCATAAAGAGGAGGGCAGTGTAATTCTATAATTATGTGTGTACTTCTTTAAGAGTGGAGGAGGCCGGCGTTGTTGAGGTAGAGAGAGAGCACGTTGTTGTTATTGAGAGACCTTGTTGTTAGTGAGAGTTTGGTGTACTGCGGGATTGCTAAAAATAAAAAAAACACAAGTAAAAACCCTGTGGTGACTCCGTTTGCTTCATTGCTCTTACCAAGGGCATTACAATATGCCATTAAATCTGCTAACATATAGAACAAGGCACTTACGGATCTTTAAAAAATGAAAGAGCCATTTTAAATGTTCAAAGATCTAAATTTAATTGACAAAGTTTAGCAAGGGCAAATCTACAATCCAAAAGAAAAAAGTACATTATAATTCCATCTGAGAACAAAATATAGGAAATCACAAAAAAAAAAGAAAAAAAATGTACATGCAGGAACCAAGTGAGAAAAAGGAATACTCACTCTTGATGTAGAACAAAAGTTCACAGGTGTTTCTGTGAATGTAAAACACAAATATTTGAAAAAGGAAAAAGTATAAAAAATATACTTGGTTACATTCAAAGTTTAAAAAGTTGAAACATTATAAGTTCCAAAAGGGTAACTCCAATAATTAAAAAATAATCTTAAACCTGGTTAAAATGAGAAATACATTGGTACCATTACTTACAAAATTAGTCGTTTTGTATAATGAAATCTTCATAAGTAGAAACGTATTCTACATGTAATTAGCCTAATCTGTTCGAAGCTCCCTGCTGAAATAAGCATTCTAAGTGTACATAATATAAAGAATAATACAAAATTTTGTTAATTTACCTTAACAATAAATATTCACAGTGTACATAAAAAAGGTGTTTATTTAGCTTTGGTGTTGAGTGGTCAACGAGCAAAAAGGCATCGTGGTGTCTCCAAAGGCAGAGGCATGCACACAATTCCACAAAAATTAATAAATTCCACAAACTATAAATTCAAAACGAACATTAACTTTAACTTTCAATGTCTTGTGAAGTCATTTTTTAACTTTCGTATCCTGGATTTCTTTTGTAACTAGAGACAAAATTTTTCCGGGTAGGCTTTTCGTAACCTGAATCTTTCGTTCCAGAGACTTTAGTAAGTCGAGGTCCCAATCAATCTGATTCATTAGGTCAAACATTCCTAAAAGTCAAATAGAATAGAGAATAGGTTTTGGATTCAGGAGAGAGAGATCGAATGGCCAATGTCCTATGCTAGGCTAATCTCTCCTGATGTTATTTCTCACCATTTTCAGTTAGTTTTCTTGATCCAACTCATTGCTGCCTTCTAGTTCTTCATATGTATAACGCAAATAATGAAAAGAGTGCAACAACAGACTTCGATTCGAAGCCCCGATTGCCATTTTTTGCTTTAGGTTGCACAACGGTATCGAACGTTACCTCATTGATCACAAGATATACCGAAGAACATCAATGTTTTGCTTAGCCATCCACTCTCATTTTATTTTTCAAAGGGCTAAAATTCCCCTTTTCTGTTCGTCATCACCACATATGTCCGCCCTTATGTGGCTGTTTTGCTTCAACACAGGGCAACTCAGTTTGTTTTGACCTTGTTGATCAAATTCTCCCACTGTTACCAAAGTTAGACTTTGTTGTTAACATTTAACATTGTTTACTTTCCCACATTCTATAATATTATAGAATACTTTCTGAATAGATGCTGAATTAAGGATTTGGATTACAGTATGTTAAAAATGATAAATCATCATTTATCTTTTTTATAATTTTTTCTTCTCCCAAGTGTTGATTATTTCTTCAAAACATTGATATAGGCATAAGGACTGTGTGTTTTTTTGTTTTGTTTTGTTTACTTGAATCAACTTCTCTGAATATCTAAGTTGTTACATGTTATATATTTGCAAACAAGCATGATAGTTGGCAAATGATTATATTATAAGAGGGTGGGATGGCTGATCAGCTGCAAAGCATTGGCTTCACAGTTCTGAGGTCCCACATTCAATCCCTAACCCGCCTGTGTAGAATTTGCATGTTCTCCCTGTGCCTGCGTGGGTTTTCTCTGGGCACTCCGGTTTCCTCCCACATCCCCAAAACATACAACATTAATTGGGCACTCTAAATTGCCCCTAGGTGTAATTGTGAGTGTGGCTGTTTGTCTTGATGTCCCTTGTGATTGACTAGCAACCAGCTCAGGGTGTACGCCGCCTCCTGCAGGTTGACAGCTGGGATAGGCTCCAGCACTCCCCGTGACCCTTGTGAGGATAGGCGGCTAAGAAAATGTATGTATGGATGGATGGAGTAAGACTGAATAACTTTTTGATTGCTAAATGACATCTCTTTCTGTCTACATCTGGTGGTTGAAATTAGGTATTACATTTCTACTCTATGCCTTCATCTCGTGGTGTAGACTGTGCATTACAATTTTCTTTGGTTTTTAGAGAGAACGGATGGATGGATGGAGTAAGACTGAATAACCCTTTGATTGCTAAATGACATCTCTTTCTGTCTACATCTGGTGGTTGAAATTAGGTATACATTTCTACTCTATGCTTCCATCTCGTGGTCGAGACTGAGCATTATAATTAATGCTAAAATTAAGTCAATTACTGATCAAAACCATTGCCGGTCTCTCAACAATTATCTAATTAACAATCATCTTATCCAGTTTCATCCATCTTTATTTTTCACTCCGTCTGGATACTCAGGACAAGGGTCTCCTCAACATGCTCTGTCATTGTCTGTTCAGTCAGAGCAGCGGGAGTATGCTCTGGCACTCCTAAGAGTGTAGCGCTCTGAAAAACCGAGCAGCACTCTCCAGCACCACTCTGAGTTTCCTAATATTCCAATGTGTACAGAGCACCCATGAAGTGACTTCATGAAAGTACCCCAAAATTGCAGATAAAGTTTCTCACTCCCTGAAATTTTGTAAAAATATTTACCTGATACACACACGGATAAAGTCATACTGTATTTATTTTTCTTTGTCATCTATAGGCATTTGCAATTGATATACAATATTTCACTGAAACACAGCAATAAAGTCATAATGTATATTATTCATACTCAAGATTCACATTAAAATGACTGTACACACACTGGATGCTTGATAATCTCAGTCATTTAATAGATGTTTATGTCAGTTGTTATTTACATTTTTCCACTAATTGCTCATGGCCAGATGCAGCACTTGCAGCCATCATCAAAGACTGATCCAGATCCACACTGCTTCAAATGGGTGATGCCACCTGCACACATGTAGAAGCTGGCTCTGTCATCTGGGTGGGGATACAGGCCATCAGGTTTGCCGTTACAGAAGCCGGATCCTGGGGCATGGGTTGTGACAGTGGTGGCTGTGGTCGGACGAGGGGTGGTGCTCGCACCAGGTTTGGGCGTGGTGGTAGGAGGAATTGGTGGTACCTCTACAGCAAGACATAATGTATCTTAGTGATTACATTTAAAGAAATGTGGATATCCATGCGTTTTTGGCACTCAATTCACTTTACCAATATTGAGAAGTTTGTGAAGATGAGACAGAAGAGGGTGGTTGCCCACTCCACAAAATCGTCCTGCAAAGTCATCCAAATCAAGAGCCCACACAAAAGCACCACCAAATTTCTGCTCCTGCAGATAGCGTACCTAGTGGGACCAAAAAAAAAAAAAAATAATTCAATGTGCTGGTCTGGATTTACCCAGGTCTAATAAAAATGTACAGTTAAGTGCAACCTACTTTAATTTCATAGCTTTCCCTGGTGTCAAAGCCCACCCACTCATTGTTTTTAGTGGCATAGGGAACCTTCTGGTCCTCAATCCACTGGAGGGTAGTGCCCTTTAAAAATCCACAGATCTAAACACAGACAATTAAGTTAGGTTTGTTAAAAAAAATGTATGCTGTTGTTGAATACCAATTTAAAGTACCTTCTGTATCATGCTATACATTTCAAATGCTTTACTATCCATAGTACCTCATAGTAGGACCAGAATCCAGCTTCACGAGTGAATGGACCAGCTGATGCAGGACCGCTAGCTGGGGCACCAACTCCGGTGTTTGCTGATGTCAGACGGAAAGTACGACCATAGGCAGCAAAACCCATCCTCAGTTTCTCCACTGGAGTACCGTTGTCTCGCCAGTACTTCATAGCATAGTCCTAAACATGGATTGAAAATGTTTGAGGTTTTGTTTTTGAAAATTGTACGATACCGCCCAAGTAATTTGTTGTTGCTTACGGTGTTGAAGTAGATCAAGTCACCAAAGTCCTGGGAGCCACGGAACAGAGGACTGTTGTGACCAGTGAACCGCTCCCAAGTTCCATGGAAGTCATAGGTCATCACATTGATGAAGTCCAATTCCCTAAGTTGCGCGCAATGAAGCTCATTTAGAGCTTCATGCAACCCTCTTCTTAGAAGAAATCAATTCATCTACTTACTTGGCAATCGCTGCAATTTCATATCCTCCATCAATTGTCCCCTTTCCAGCAGACACAGCAGCAGTCAACATTAGCTGAGTATTACCAGTGGCCTTGGCTTCAGCAGCATAAGCTTGAACAAGTTCCTGTAAAAAATACACCACAAAGTAATGTAAGAGGTGAAACATTATGTATATGAGCTACACAGTAAGTTTTAAATGCTACTGAACATGTAAACAGTGTCCAGTAAGTACCTACCCTGCAGAGTAAAGTGAACTTCTGCTTGTCACCTGGAGGGCTTCCACGAGCTCCTGGGTACTCCCAGTCCAGATCCAGACCATCAAATCCATGAGTTCTCAGGAATTTTATTGTAGACTGGATAAATTTCTGACGGTTAGTTGGATTGGATACCATGATGGAAAACCTGTAGAAAAGGTTATTGTAGTCTCAGGTCCAGTATATATAAAAAATATTTTGTATATCGATAATGGAGGAAAAGTGTGCTGGTGCCCATTTTTAAGAAGAGAGGCGATTTGCAGAGCTGTGGGAACTATAGAGGTTGATGAGCCACACAATGAAGTTATGGGAAAGAGTAGTGGAGGCTAGACTCAGGACAGACTTCAGTATCTGCGACCAACAGTATGGTTTCAAAAAGAGTAACACAGATGCATTATTTTCCTTGAGGATGCTAATGAAAAAGTACAGAGAAGGTCAGAAGTAACTATATTGTGTCTTTGTGGATCTAGAGAAAGCCTATGACAGAGTACCAAGACAAGAACTGTGGTACAGCATGCTTAAGTCTGGTGTGGTGGAGAAATATGCTAGAATAGTACAGGACATGTATGAGGGCAGCAGAACAGCGGTGAGGTGTGCCGTAGGTGTGACAAAAGAATTTAAGGTGGAGGTGGGACTGCATCAGGGATCAGCTCTGAGCCCCATCCTGTTTACTGTGGTAATGGATAGGCTGACAGATGAGGTTAGACTGGAATCGCTTTGGACCATGATGTTCGCAGATGACATTGTGATCTGCAGTGAAAGAAGGAAGCAGGTGGAGTAAAAATTAGAAAGATGGAGGCATGCACTGGAAACCAGAGGAATGAACATTAGCCAAAGTTAAACAGAATATATGTGCCTGAATGAGAGGGGCGGAAGGGGGGAAAGTGAGGCTCCAGGGAGAAGAGATAGCGAGGGTGGACAATCTCAAATACTTGGGGCCAACAATCTAGAGCAAGGGTGAGTGTGGTAAGGAAGTGAAGAAACGGGCTCAAGCAGGTTGAAACAGCTGGCGGATGATGTCTGGTGTGTTATGTGACAGAAGAGTCTCTACTAGGATGAAGGACAAAGTTTGTAAAACAGTGGTGAGGCCGGCCATGATGTATGGATTAGAGATTCGAGAGACCAGACTTCTATGGTTTGGACATGTCCAGAGGCGAGAGATTGACTATATTGGTAGAAGGGTGCTGAGGATGGAGCTGCCAGTCAAAAGAGCGAGAGGAAGACCAAGGAGAAGGTTGATGGATGTTGTGAGGGAGGACATGAGGACAGTGGGTGTTAGAGAAGAAGATGCACGAGATAGACTTAGATGGAAAAAGATGACACGTTGTGGCGACCCAAACGGGATAAGCCGAAAGGAAAAGAAGAACAAGGTTTAGCTTTTTTGGTTTCAATATGGTTAATTCTTGTTGCACTGTTGGCTGTCAAAACCGTGAAGACATGATGGAAGTTATTATTAGAGAGGAAGATACAGGAGATAGGCTTAGATGGAAAAGGATGACACACTGGAACAACGCCTGAGGGGACAAGCCCAAAGGAAAAGAAGAAGATATCGTCTAGTATACCCATCCATCCAGCCATCCATTTTCTGAGCCGCTTAACCTTACGAGGTTCGCGGGAATGCTGGAGCCTTTCCTAGTTGTTATTGGGCAGGAGACAGGGTACATCCTGAACTGGTTGCCAGCCAATCGCAGGGCACATGGAGTTAGACAACAGTGACTCACAATCACACCTCGGGGCAATTTAGAGTCTCAATAAATGCATGTTTTTGGGATGTGCCCGGAGAAAACAAACATAGGCACAGGGAAAACATGTAAATTCCACGTATGTGGGGGTGGGATTTCAACCCTGGTCCTCAGAACTGTGAGGACAATACAGTTCAGCTGCACCCTGTTCTGCCCTATTTGACATCATTATCTAATTATGTAATATATCAGAATCAGATTTAATGGCCAAGTTTGTAAAAACACACAAGGAATTTTTCTCCAGCATTCGGTGCTGCCCTGGTACAACATACAGAACAAGGAACAACATAGCAACAAGAGCAAGGCACAAGAGACATTTCTCTTTATAGGGACTATTCCTTATCAGACATGCATGATGTAAAATCTATACAAATAAGTGTATTAGCAATTGTGAAAGGGAGCAGTTTTGTGTGATGAATCGTGTGGTCTACAAAAAAAAATATATATATATAATATATAATTATTATTACATTATAGAAGGAATCAATCACATGTTCCCAGTCCACAGTGAAGCTGTGACAACATACAATTAGCAATAACTACTATTACTATCTCAACTGACAATTGACACAACCTATTGCACAATCGGTATTGATAAGATATTATCCTCATCAGTATCAGTCTGAACAATAGATACAAAGCCATGGTTAAAATGTAACTCACTGTTGGGAACCAAAGTTCCATCCACCAACAGCCAGGAGTGTCTTAAGATGAGGATTCCTGCAAATAGCCACATAGTCACATTGACACCACAAATTTATGATACTAGCTCACACTGAAGTGTGACTTTAATAAACAATTGTCCACTTACTTGGTCTTGAGGTTGTTGAAAGATTTGTATAAAACCTCATCATTCCACTCATATGTTACCAGTTCATTGTTGTGGTTGATGATAGAGAAGGCATAGATCAGTGTGGTACACAGGAAGGGGTCCACATCTTGTGGCATGTATTTCCCCTCACCAGGTCGATATTGGGACCAGTTTGTGAAGTAGCACACCATTTTGGTCGCAGATCCTTAGTGGAAAAAGAGAAACATTAACCGTGGAATCAATTTGAATACATTTTATCTGGTGGAAGACAAAATGTGTTGGTTGACAACTTACCTAGCTGGCATATCACTAGACACAAGCCTAAAGAATGTAAGAAAAAAAGTCAGACATGAACTTGTGAAAAAATACAAGATGTAAGTGTTATATACTGTATAGAGGGTGCAACATTGCACGTGATGCGCAGACATGCATCTGCACTGAAAATGTTAAAAGCATACCAAATTCCATTGTATCAGTGTGCATTACTTTACTGCTGAAGAAAAGCAATTTCTTTTTCCTTTTTGTTCTTTTTTACTGGGGTAGGGATGTGTGAATTATAAATTATCTTCCTTTATTTGGAAAGAACAGAAGAAATGCGTAGAATTTATGTCTACGAACGGTATTCATCCATTGAGGTCCATGCATACACACACACACACACACACACACACACACACACACACACACACACACACACACACACACACACACACACACATTCAAGAAGAATTCTTGACATACCGGCAAGTAATGTAAGCCTTGTCATCTTGATTTTATCTTTTTGTCCCACACAATTTGACTGGATTACTGTGAAAGAAATCCATAGAAAAGACAAAGAACAGTTATTCAAGGCAATCACAAAATAAATAAAGGTCACACGAAGGATGTTTTCCTTCATAAAATCACCTTGGGACCAGATGAGAGACCCAAACAACAGCAGCAAAGATGGATCTTTTATACAGTCAATGGAAGGTACTTGAGCCAGCTGTTTATAACTTTGGTTGTAAAACTCATTAATATTAAAATATGTTTAGATAAGAACATGCAAGTTTTAAGTACATCTTGCCAATAATTTACCAGCTAAACAAGTCCCTAACACTGCACTTCACAGATAATCTACAAAGAAATTACCGGTAGGTCAGGGACCATAACGAATTGTTATATAATGTAGTTGTCAGATTGCCATCCATTCAGTGCCATCTGTTGTCTGTACACAATTAAACTTGTGTTTAAATTTATGAAACATGAAACCATATTACTGGACAGCCCAAATTTGGAAGTTCCACCTGGGTTATTTTGCTGGTTTGAGTTTGGGGATTTTAGTCTAAATTCACATGTAACAAAATTGTGGGTTCGAGACATCTGTTTAAAAGAGCTAAAAAAAATTTTTGCTGCATATTTGCAACTTAAACTGTGAAGCCAGCAAAATGGAGTTTAGATGTGAGCACTTTATTAGGTCCCCTACCCCTGAATCAGTCTGTGATTTACGCAAGTGTGAGCTTCTGCAACTTGCTAGTCATTTCCGACTTGATGCTAAACCTGCTATGAGAACATTTCAAATTTTGAAAATTGTTCTGAGTCATTACATTGATAAGAGGATTTTTGTTCCTGATATTTTGGCCTTGGTAAAAGAGGAACCTTCAGACATTTGGGAATTAAAGAAACTGGAATTACAACTTCAAATTGAAAAAGAGAGATGAAGGAAAGACATGGAACTGAAAAAAATTTGAATGTGATAAAGAGATTGAATTTAAGAAATTTGAAAAGTCCTCTGTTTTGGTTGGTTCGTCATCTTTTGATTTTACAAGATATACCTCAATGGTCCCTCCTTTCAATGAAAAATAAGTTGATAAATTCTTCCTCTACTTTGAGAAAGTTGCTGAAAATCTCAAGTGGCCTAGAGTCATGGACTAAGCTATTGCAAATAGACTTAAAGGGAAATGCTCAGGATGCATATTTGGCCCTTTCTGTTGAACAAAGTTCTGATTATGATTTTGTCAAAAAGACCCTACTGGAAGTTTATGAGTTAGTGCCCGAAGCGTACCGTCAGAAATTTAGAAGTACTCATAAAAGGGATGATGAGAGCTTTGGAGAGTTTGCCAGGGAAAAGGAAACTTTATTTGATAGGTGGTGTAATTCAAAGGGGGCTTCGGATTGGCAGAGTTTGAGGCAGTTAGTTTTGATGGAGGAATTTAAGCAGTGTGTTCATTTGAATCTCAGGATTTACTTCAATGAACGGACTGTTAATACCTTACATGATGCAGCGGTGTTGGGAGATAATTATTTTTTGACTCACAAGAGTTCTTTTCAGTCTCCCAGCAATTCCATTTTTTTTCACCAAAGACTGTTTCTTACACAGTCAAGTGATGATAAGGCAGGTTCAAATTCTCAGGATAAAGGACATGCCTGTGCCGACTGTAAGAAGCCCAGTCACTTGATTTCTGCCCGCAAAACGCTCAAATACAAAAATCAGTCCATGGTTTCCCCAAATGCTGTGCATATATCACACCTCAGCCTTCCTTGCCAGGTGGTTCTGAGGAGAGTTTTGGTTCTGACAAAGAACTTTCAGATTCTGGAGTTTTTGCCTTTTATTCACAATGGTTCGGTTTCACTTATGGGAGATAATTCTACCCATTACCCAAGGCCCATTACTATTCTGAGGGACACTGGAACTCTGCATTCTCTGATTTTGAAAGATGTTTTGCCTTTTTCTCCAGAGTCTTCAGCTAACTCAGATATTATTTTTAAGGGTATAAGTGGCTGTTCTCTTGCTCCATTGCATTTTGTGAATTTGACTTCAGATCTGGTTTCTGACACCATCGAGGTTGGTGTTCTTGACTCCCTTCCAGATCCAGATGCTGATCGGCAACGATCTTATGGGGGCACAAGTTGGCGCTGATCCTATTGCCACTGTTTCTCCGGAGTGTTTGCCCAATACAGAGCAATTGGAGTATGACGTTCCGGGTATTTTTCCGTCTTATGCAGTGACTCCTTTGATGTCAAAAGACATTTTTTCCAAGACTTCTTTTTCAAATGATTCCATTTTTTATTTATCGGATATATTCATGATTTATTCCGTAGCCTCAGAGGCTGATGACTTATCTACAAACTCCTCAGTTTCTTCTGATAAGTTCTGTTCTGTTAAACAACAAACAAGTCAGTTCTATTGCGACTCTCCAGTTACTGATTGTACAGTTGATGTTGATGCAAGCGTCAATGATAATATTGATGATGTTGTTTGCGATGTCAAGTTGGATGATATGAGTGATAATGCTTTACCAAGATTGTCCAATTCTGATGTGATAGCTCACCTTGATGAGAAATTGACACCTTTGTCAGCTGACCAGAAAGCTGAAATGTCACATCTGCTTTTGAATTTTCTCACCTGTTTCCAGATCTGCCTGGCCGCACATGCCTGATTAGTCCTGAGATAGATGTGGGTGATACTGTGCCTGTGAAACAACACACCTATTGAATGAATCCTGCAAAGAGCGAGATTCTGCGGAAGGAGGTGCAGTACATGCTGGACAGTGACATTATTGAAACCTGTGACAGTCCATGGAGTTCACCTAGTGTACTTGTGCCCAAGCGTGGTGGTGGTGGTTGGTGCTCCTACACTAACATGAAAACTGTCAATGCACTGTCACGAGCTGACTCCTACCCTCTGCCGAGAGTGGATGATTGCATTGATCACGTCAGTCAAGCTACATACGTGAGTAAGTTTGACCTTCTGAAGGGCTTCTGGCAGGTGCCGCTCACGGTCCGTGCAAATACAATTGCGGCATTCGCTACACCTGACAAACTGTATCAATACAAAGTGATGCTGTTCAGCTTGAAGAATGCCCCAGCAACGTTCCAATGGCTCTTCAACAACGTGATATCGGGTGTCAAAGCCTACATGGATGATGTCATCATTTACGCCATGGAAAAGATTCAGGAGTTCTTTGAGAGACTGCCGGCAGGGCAACAGACTGTCCATCTTACAAAGTGCGAGTTTGGAAAGGCCCAGGTTGAATTCCTGGGGTATGTTGTAGGGCACGGCCAGGTACAAGAAGTTAGTGCTTGGATAAAGGCTATTGTACGCGCTGATGCACTCTCCAGGGTGTAAGTTTTTGTATGATGTTTGGTACATCTGTTGTATTTTTCTGTGTTTTCGTTTCTTTATTTTCTCTTTATTCTGTTTTCTATTCTGTTTTGTCATGTTTTGTGTTGCTTAGTTGTATTACAACAGAAAGTTTCTTTCTAACTTTCTTTTCCTTAAGGGAGAGGGTGTTATATGTGTGTGTATTTTTATTTTCCTTTCATATTTTTATGTTACTATGATGCGGTTCTTTTGTGATGTGGAATTCTGGAATTTTCCAAGAGGTGACTATATAAGAAGACTGAGAAGGATCGTCATCAGAGCTTCTTACCGCCACTCTTTGGACAAGTAGACAAGTACACGTCACACTGCATTCTGCTTTTCATTCTTGGACATTTCTGGACAATCGTTAACTTGTGGAAAGAACATTTGTCTGGTTGTTCAACTCTGGTGACTATTCATTGCTTGGCTCAACTACTTGGTCTTTGAACTTCTATTCTATGTTGATTGTTTTATTTTTGTGTTGTGTTGTTGAGTGTGATTAAATTGTCTTAAACGCAATACAACTGCTTTGTCATATTTTGCTCACTTGAGTTTGGGAATTTTACTCTAAATTCACGCGTAACAAATTATATTCCTTTAAATAACTTTGCTGTTTCTGCTTTTTCATTATTCAATTAAAAGTGTATAAACTAATAAGCATATGTTGCAAAGATAATACATTACATTTACAAGATCGGCTCTATCCAAATCTACCAAGTTTTAAATAAGATGCCTTATTGTTGCTAATAACATAGAAACAACATGACACCACAGACAAGAAAACTGAAGCAGCAAAGTAAGCAAAGCACAATACTTATATACACCCTGCCAAAACATTTGGGCACATCTACGGTAGACTGCAAACAACTTGAATTAACATTTTAGCTCATGCGCCTCAGTGTTCTAATTCTGTATACAATTAAAGTATTCAGCCACAATTCTGTATTGATTTGCGATCACCCTATAACTAAAAATTTATTTCTGTCATTTAGGACTTAAAAGACAAAAAATCTCATTTCAATGAGCATATAAATTCAGAGCCATTCAAAATTCAAATTATTCATACTTTTCAAGTTTTTCCAGCAAATAAATTGAAGAGCCTGAAATAGGATTACATAATATGTAATTTTAGAGTCTGTAACAATGCAACATCCCAACATTAGCACATAAATTGGCAAACATGACAAAAGAGATTAGATTAGCTTGATTACATTATCTCTGTCCGCTATTGATCAATGACGATGACCATTGACCATTATAATGTTATGTTACTGGGCACTTGTTTTCCATTCAACACTCAGCTGACTTGGAGATAAGTTTAAAGATATCTCAGTTTTCTGTGGACTACTGAGTAATATGCTTCTAAATACGGTATAAAGATAAAGCGAAACAAACCCAAAAAAGATAAAGCAAAAGAAACTTGCTCCTCCCTGAGCTGTCACCTTATTGTATTGGAGGGTTTTGTGTGTTGCAATGAGGAGCAAAGTTGTCTGGGGCTTCATGCCCCTGGTCGGGTCACTCACAGAATAAATGTCCGAGGTGAGGGACCAGACAAAGTACGGCTCGATAAACTACTAAGACGAAAACAGAAATTCCATCTCGGTTCCCCTTGCCCTTACGGGGGTCTCAGGGCTCCCCTTCTGGAGCCAGGCGTGGAGGCGTGTCCCCCAGCTTGGCACCTGTACGTAACAGTTCAGAATACTGTATCCACTATTTTTGGAATCCTTGTAGGGCAGGGCTCAGCAACCTTTATGAGGCTGAGGGCTACTTTGTGAGCACACATCGTATAAAGGGCTACGTGACCTCTTTGCGTCAAATTTCAGACTCAGTTCATTACATGAACATAACATATTTTGTTTTAATTTATTGTAATAAATGACATTACATGTATTTTAAAATTTTAATTCACATAAGCTAGTTAGATTCAGAATTTAAAGCACAAATAATAGTAACTATTTGTGGCCTATGGTATTTTTAGAACATACCTCGCGTGCGCCTTATATGGTCCTCTCGGGCTACCATTCGGCTGCGGGCACCGCGTTGGTGACCCCTGTTATAGGGAAAGCTGGAGAGCGCTTCTACTGGGACTCCATCGTTCTCACACGGGTAGCAACAGTGAGACCTGTAAGCGCATGATTAGGAGGAATGCCCCGCGCCCCTCAATCAGAATCCGAGCGGTGTTCTGTTGTTGGACTTCTGTGCTCACCACGTATTGTCCATAACAAACACCATGTTCAAGCAAAGGGTGACCATATGTACACATGGCACCAGGACCCCCTAGGTCAATGTTCTATGATTGACTGTGATCATGCCATTGGACTTGCAACTGCATGTCTTGGACACTCTGGTGAAGAGAGGGCCGGGGCTATCAACTGATCACCACCTGGTTGTGAATTGGATCTGATGGTGGGGGAAGATGCCAGTCCAAACTGGAAGTCAGAAACATATAGTGAGGGTCTGCTAGGATAGGATTATCAGAATCCCTGTCAGAAAGAGTTTCAACTCCCATCTCTGGCAAAAATTGACTGAGGAGGTGGGTGACATTGAACCATATTTCACACCTCTATGGCCAAGGGTGCTGACTACCGCTGTGGCTGTAAAGTGCTTGTTGTGGCGGCAATCCCCAAACCCTTTGGTGGACACCAGTGATGATGGTTGCCGTCAAGCTGAAGAAAGAGTGCTGTAGGGCCTTGTTGGCCTGTGGGACTTATGAGCAGCACGCAGTGGGCAGGTGATTGATACCAGCTGGCCAAGCAGAATTCACCTTTTGTGGTCTCTGAGGCAAAACTCAGGTTCAGAAGGAGTTCAATGAGGCCATAGAGAATGAATTCTGGATGGCTTCAAGGAAATTCAGGTCCACTTTATGGCGTCTTGGAATGGGGAAGCAGATCACCGTCAACACAGTGTGGGGATGGGGCACTGCTGACTTCGACTCAGGATATTATGAGTCAGTGGGGAGAATACTTTGAAGACCTCCTCAAATTCCCCAACATCCCTTCCCATGAGGAAGCAGAGTTTGGGGTCTCTGAGGCAGGCTCCCTGGGGTACAGGTCACAGGTGTGTTCAAAAAGCTCATCCGGTTGATGAGAAGCACCTGGAGTTCCTAAAGGCTGCGGATGTTGTAGGGCTCTCCTGGTTGATACACTTCTGCAAAATTGCGTGGACAACGGGGACACTGCCTCTGAATTGGCAGTCTGGCGTGTGTTCCAACTACAGTGGGAAAAACAGTCCCCAGCCTCTCTGGTATATTCAGGGTGTATTCAGGGGTGCCAGTGAGGAGGGTCCGTCGGGAAGTTGAATCTGGTTTTTGTCCTTGCTGTCAAACAGTGGACCAACTCTTCATCCTCAGCAGAGTCATTGATCGGCGATTGGAGTTCACCAAACCAGTCTACATGTGTTTTGTGGAGTTTGAGAAGGCGTTCGACCCTGTCCCTCGGGATTCCTGTGGGGGGTGGGGGTGCTTTGGAAATATAGGGTAGGGAACTCCCTGATAGAGGCTGTTCAGTCCCTGTATGTCCAGTGTCAGAGTTTAGTTTACATTGCTGGCAGTGAGTCGCACTAATTTCTGGTTAGAGTTGGACTCTTCCATGGCTGCCCTTTGTCATAGATCTGTTAATAACTTTTAACTTTTTTTATTTTTGCAGATGATGAGGTTCCATTGGCTTCATCAAGCCGTGATCTCCAACTTTCACTGGAGCTGTTTGCAAATGAGTGCTACATGGCTGGATGAGAAGCAGCACTTCCAAATCTGAGACCATGGCCCTCAGTCAGAAAAGGGTGGCGTGTCCTCTCCAGGTCAAGGATGGAATTCTACCCCAAGTGGCGGAGTTCAAATATCGATCCATCCATCTATTTTCTTAGCTGCTTATCCTCAAAAGGGTCGCGGGGAGTACTGAAGCCTATCCCAGCTGTCAACGGCCAGGAGGCGGGGAACACCCTGAACTGGTCTCCAGCCAATCACAGGGTACACCGAGACAAACAGCTGCGCTCACAATCCCACCTTGGGGCAATTCAGAGTGCTCCATTAATGTTACATGTTTTTGGGATGTGGGAGGAAACCGGAGTGCCAGGAGAAAACCCACGCAGGCACGGGGAGAACATGCAAACTCCACCCAGGGAGGTCGGGATTGAACTGGGACCTCAGAACTGTGAGGCCATCGCCTTCCAGCTGCTCCACCGTGCTGCCCATATATATATATCTATATATATATATATAGATATATATATATATATATCTATATATATATATATAGATATATATATATAGATATATATATATATATCTATATATATATATATATATGCAGTGAAGAAAATAAGTATTTGAACACCTGGAAAACCAATGTTAATATTTGGTACAGTCGCCTTTGTTTGCGATTACAGAGGTCAAAGGTTTCCTGTAGTTGTTCACAAGATTTGCAGACACTGCAGAAGGGATTTCGGCCCACTCCTTCACACAGATCTTCTCTAGATCAGACAGGGTTCTGGGCTATCGCTGAGAAACACAGAGTTTCAGCTCCCTCCAAAGATTTTCTCTTGGGTTTAGGTCTGGACACTGGCTATGCCATGGAAGAACCTTGATATGCTTCTTACAGAGCCACGCCTTGGTTTTCCTGGCTGTGTGCTTTGGGTCATTGTCATCTTGAAAGACCCAGCCACAACCCATCTTCAATGCTCTGACTGAGGGAATGAGGTTGGTCCGCAAAATCTCACAATATGTGGCTGCGGTCATCCTCTCCTTAATACAGTGCAGTCGTCCATTCACATGGGCAGAAAAACACCCCCAAACCATAATGCTTACCACCCCCATGTAGTAAGTGTTCACAAATGGTGTTCTTGGGATGGAGCTCATCATTTGTCTTCCTCCAAACACAATGAGTGGAATTATGACCAAAAAGTTAAATTTTGGTCTCATCTGACCACAAAACTTTCTCCAATGACTCCTGAATATCATTCAAATGGTCATTGGCAAACCTAAGATGGGCCTATACATGTGTTGGTTTAAGGAGGGGAACCTTCCGTGTCATGCATGTATTACAAACAGTCACCTTGGAAACGATAATCCCAGCTCTTTTCAGGTCATTGACCAAGTCCTGTAGTGTAGTCCTGGGCTGATTCCGCACCTTTCTAAGGATCATTGAGACTCCACGAGGTGATATCTTGCATGGGGCTCCACTCCAATTGAGATAGACCATCATGTTTAGCTTCTTCCATTTTCTAATGATTGCTCCAACAGTGAACCTTATTTCACCGAGCTGCTTGGGAATTTCTCTGTAGCCCTTTCCAGCCATGTGGAGTTGTACAATTTTGTCTCTGCTGTCTTTGGACAGCCCGTCGGTCTCGCCCATGTTACAAGTTTGAGTCTTACTGATTGTATAGGGTGGACAGGTATCTTTATGCAGCTAACAACCTCACACAGGTGCAAATGATTCAGGATAACACATGGAGCGGAGGTGAACTTTTAAAGGCAGACTAACAGGTCTTTGAGGGTCAGAAATCTCGCTGATAGACAGGTGTTCAAATACTTATTTGCAGCTGTATCACACATAAACTGTTAAAAAATCATACATTGTCATTTTTTTCTTTTTCTTTTTAGATTATCTCTCTCACAGTGGACATGCACCGATGATGAAAATTTCAGACCCCTCCATGATTTTTAAGTGGGAAAATTTGCAATACAGCAGGGTGTTCAAATACTTATTTTCTTCACTCTAAGTCCTCTCATATCATCAAAGGCAGGTGAGATAGACTGTGTTGTTGTTATGGTTCAATACTATGACGTCATCTGACACATGCTCTTGATAATCCTGAATATAAAGTATATTTTGGGATCTATGGACAAATTGGGATGTTTTATTAAGACTATCCTTTATATATATTTTTTTGTCAATATGCAGGCGGGACAGTAGCACAGCTGTAAAGCGTTGGCCTCACAGTTCTGATGTCCTGAGTTCAATCCTGGCCCCGCCTGTGTGGAGTTTGCATGTTCTCTCCGTGCCTGGATGGGTTTTCTCTGGGCACTCCACCTCCCAAAAACATGCAGCATTATTTGCACACTCTCAATTGCCCCTAGGTATGATTATGAGTGCGGCTGTTTGTCTCAATGTGCCCTGCGATTGGATGGCAACCAGTTCAGGTTGTACCCTTCCTCCTGCTCATTGACAGCTGGGATAAGCTCCGACACTCCCACGACCCTTGCCAGGGTACGTGGCTAAGAAAATGGATGGATGGATGGATGGATGGATGGATGGATGGATGGATGGATGGATGGATGGATGGATGGATGGATGGATGGATGGTCGGTCAATAATCAATCCCCTACTGGAAGCCATCACCTTAACGTGGTGAAGGGATTTGTGTGTCCCAATGATCCTAAGAGATAAGTAGTTGGGGGTTTCATGCCCCTGCTAGGATCACCCATGATAAACAGGTCCTGGGTAAAGGACCAGACACAGCACGGCTCTGAGACTTCATTAGTGAAAGAGTTAAATGGATTGAGGTTTCCCTAAACAGAACACAGGTCACCGGGGCCCCCTCTGGAGTCAGGCCTTGAGGTAGGGCTCGAAGGCGATTCCCACATGGCCGGGCCTGCACCCATGGGGCTCAGCTGGGCACACCCTGAAAGGAGAACGTGAGTTTCCCTTCCGAAGGGTTCACAACCTGTGGGAGGGGCCATAGTAGTCAGGAGCAGTGTGAGCTGGGCGGTGGCTGAAGATAGGGACCTTGAAGCTCTGATCCCCCAGAAGAGCGAGATGAAATGGCTCGATAGAGGGAAGTCTGGGCGTCCATACTAAAGTTACTGCCGCTGTAACACAACCTCGGATAAGCGGCAGAAGATGGATGGATGGATGGATTCTAATTCATCATCCATCCATCCATTTTCTTAGCCACCTGTCTTCTCAATGGCCATGGGAGTGCTGGAGCCTATCCCACCTGCCAACTGGTAGGAGGCAGGGTACACCCTGAACTGGTTGCCAGCTAATTGCAGGGGACATAGAGACAAACAACCGCACTCACAATCACACCTAGGGTCAATTTAGAGTGTCCAATTAATGTTGCATGTTTTTGGGATGTGGAAGGAAACCAGAGTGCGTGGAGAAAACCCCTGCAGGCACGGGGAGAACATGCAAACTCCACACAGGGAGGACTGGGATTGAACCCAGGTCCTCAGAACTGTGACATCAACGCTTTCCAGCTGAGCCACTGTGCCTCCACTAATTCATCAATTTAGCGCTAGCATTATCTTTTTTTCCCAAATGAACACAAGTGTAATGTTCTTTTACTGTTTGCCACACTGTACAATTGGTTTGTTAATCATTTAGATGTTCAATAATAAATAGGGCCAAATTCTTGTGAGATTCATTGAGGTCTCACAAGATAACCTGAGCTTCCAGAGATCTTTTGGTGATGATGGGTTATGGGTGAGGTTTGTCCAATTCAACAGTGAGGCTAAAACTTGTGAAGCAGATTTTCGTCCCTCCAAAAAATGGTTTTAATTTTCACATTTCATTCTCTCTAAAGCAGAATTCAAAATGTTCATCCCTCCAGTTCAAAGTCCTTACAGACTCAGCCACTGTTGCCCTTTTTCAATTCTCTAATATAAAGTTTTGTAATTATGTAAATAGGAGTGAAGAGTCCTATAATTAGTGAATGTTGCGCATTCACTGATAACAGACTAGAACATAAATAAATTATTAATCCTGTAAATGATAAAAATTTCCAAGTCAACAAGTCTTGAATGTCATTTTTTGATGGGAAAAGGTGTTGTATTTGTGTCATAAACGATAGCCACCAAGGTCATAAGACAATAACGATTGTATGGTTTTTAGTCTTAGTGTCAACAATTTACGAGTTTGTTAAGCATACTCCCATTCACCATGATCTCTCCTCTCTCTCCTTCCCTCTCTTATGTAGCCCTCCTGAATGTATTTATCATGCATCCATCCATTTTCTGAGGCACTTATCCTGACAAGGGTCGCGGGAGTCCCAACTATCTTCAGACAGTTGGTAGGGTACACCCTGAACAGGTTGCCAGCCAATCACAGGGAACATTTAAACAAACAACCATTCACACTTACAGTCACATCTATGGGCAATTTTGAGGTTAGAATTGACCTACCACGCATATAATCCAATTATATTACTTGACCTGTGGATGTGTAATAAACCTTGTGTACCGATAACTCTTCTCCAATTAGTTCAAGTTACAGAAGCAAGAGTTTATAAAAGAGGACCAATACATGTGACACATTTTTGTATATCCTCTGTATAAAAGCAGGGCAAATAATATTTCTTGTTCTGTGTGACCAATTAGAGTCAACTTCATTTATAGTTTCAAAAAAGGCCAACAGTTGAATGGGAGCACAATGTGTATCATCTCCCACCTCGGTCAGTCCAGTGGCCGTCCAGGCTACCCAAAGCGAGGTTCCTGGCTGACTGTTGAGGAGGTCGGCTAGGATGCTAAGGACTTGGGTTCTTACGGGCCCACTCAGGCGGACGTCCATGACATTCCATCCATTTTCCATACCGTCTCCCTCAGTAGGGTTGCAAGCCTATCTGAGGTAACTCTGGTGAGATGTGGGTTACTCTCTGAACTGGTAATATAAAATACATTTCTTCCCATTAATATGGTTTCTGTAGCATCTGTTGATGGTTTTTAGTCTGGTTGATACATGGTGAAGTCAAGCTTCATGCAGGCATTGAAGCTTCTATCCGTTAAATCAGGTTTGCTCAATGTATCGATTGTGAGCAGTTTTGGTCGATCGCGTGATGGTGTGCCAAAAAAACAAAAAACAAAAAAAGACGTCAGCCCATCATCCATCTCGTCACTTGATTAAGGTGTGGCAGATACGTCGATCTCAGGCACATGAAGGTGCGTTCTACCAAGCTGGCCTCTTATTTACAATCTCTCTTTTGCTTTCTCCGCGGCAGTCGCATCACTGACCCCCGTCGGTAGATCGTGAGAGGTGGCTGCTTGAATAGTAGATCTTGGGGTAAAAAAAGTTTGGGAACCCCTGCGTTTAATGTTCCCATTTGTTGGTCTTTTTTTGGATGCTTTTTAGATGTCAGAATGAATTATGACAAGCCTGGTCAGTTTGTCTGTGGGTTGTTTTTTCATTTCTGTCAACTTGTATTCACTGGCCAGTTCGGATAGCTGTTATACAATTCTTTCAAAATCTTCATTAAGTGACATGTATATATTCATTCAGTTCTGATCTGAATGGCCAGAGATATGAGCTGCTGAAGAAGCGCTATAAATCCACACTGAAAAGCAGTTTATCCATTTGTAGATGTATTTCTTTTGCAAACTCAATGAAAGTCTTAAATAGATGAGATGTAAAATGTAGGGCTTCGGAAAAATGAGATGATAATTTTTAAGAGTCCAAACAAGCCATAAGAAAGTCATTGGTCATTTTTACCAGGGCTCCAGAATGGAAGCTCTGAAAAGTGGATTGAAATTGTTCATGCAGATTATTATTATTGTGAGACAGGTGAGCATGAGCCTTGACTGTAACTATAGTTTTCCAGAATTTTGGAGTGGAATGGTAGATTAGACCTCTGATGAAAGTTATTGAAATTAGCGGCACTTTATTGGCCAAGTGTATAAAAGCACACAAGGAATTTTTCTCTTGCAGTCGGTGCTACCCTGGTACGACATTCAGAACAAAGAACAAGAAACATTTCTGTTTATACAAACTACTCATTATAAGTTGTGCAAGATGTAAAATCTTCTTCATTTAGAACAGGTAAGAGACAAGTGTGTTAACGTCCCACATTGTGTTAAGCTTGTACAGAGTGCCTTTACCCATTCGCGGTTCTTGTTATAGACCAGTGCAATGTCAATTGTGCAAAGGGAGCAGTTTAAAGGGACAAATCGTGTGGTCTACAAAATATAAAAAAATAAATGAATGAAGTAAAATCCCAATTGACTGCACAGCAGTCACTTTTCAGACATAATAGTTCAACAGCAAAAGCCGCCACCGAAGCATCGTTCCAGGTTTGTCACATCACCCTTAACAAGAAGTACTTCCAAGATGGAGGGATGGTAAAAGAGGCAGAGCTGACTCATTGTTCTGATCTTTTCAAAATAAGGCGGGAATATTACCTTCAGTAAAAGCTCTACAGCTGTCAAGGAGTACAATTACACATTACTGCGAAGCCATGGCTGAGAACTTAACCCAGCAAATGTGGAAGGACATCACAGATTGTGAGTGTTTCCCACTGAAGTTGGATGAATGTACCGACATGAGTGACAGCCCATGTGTGCATTTTCATTTGTATTGCTTTTAGTGATCATCAAACATGAACTCAGATAGTTAAAAAAATGTTCATAGTTAAGTATCTTGTGTTGTGCAATATTGGCTAATGCAGTTATGCAAGGTACACAAACATACATTTACACATAAAGAATCCACAAAATACTTTAAAATAAATGTGTTTTGCATTTTTGTAATAGATAGATCTTTGTGACTTGGTCATTCTAAAAAAAAAAAAAAACAGACCCCCCCTGCCTCCAACCAAAGCTGGCTGCTTCAAAAATAGATCTTGGGCTAAAAAAGTCTGGCCACCCCTGGTGTAGAGCAAGAAGAGCAGAGGGGAGAGGACACAACCATGGGGTGCCCCATTGCTGATAGTGCGCATGGATGATGTGGTGTCCCCCAGCCTCACCTGTTGTGTCCTGCCCATCAGGAAGTTGCAGATTCACTGGGAGATGGCAGGCGAGACACTGAGCTGGAGAAGTTTGGAGGAGAGCGATGATTGTGTTAAACATAGAGCTGAAGTCCACAAACAGGATCCTCGCAAAGGTACCCCCGCTTTTAAGATGTTCAAGAATGAAGTGCAGACCCATGTTGACGGCATCACCTACAGACCTTTTAGCTCGATAGGCAAACTGCAGTGAGTCCACTTCGGGACCTGTGACGCTCTTGAGGTGGTCGAGCACAAGGCGTTCAAAGACCTCATGACCACATATGTCAAGCCATCAGCGCTATTGTCATTAAGACCTGAGACTGCTGCTTTTTTGCAGACCGTTATTATAATGGTGGACCATTTGAAGCAGGTTGGTACTTCACACAGTTGTAGGGACCTGTTGAAGATCTTTGTGAAGACAGGAGCAAGTTGGTCTGCGCAGACTTTGAGGCAGGATGGGTACACAAGATCTGGGCCCGGTGCTTTGTTGATCTTTTGTTGTTTGAACCTCCGTCTAACGTCACATTCATGGATGTTAAACGGTGGAGTGGAAGGAGAAGCGGCTTGTGGTGCGGCTTGGTGAATGAATGCTTGCATGGTCAAACAGACCAGGAGAAGCCCATCGATGCTTTTATCTTAAGTAGACTTGAATATTATAATGGTCTTCTGACTGGGCTCCCCAAAAATACCATTAAACAGCTGCCGCTTATTCAGAATTCTGCTGCTCAGGCTCTGACCAGAACAATTACATCAGAGCATATTATTCCAATTCTACCGTCTTTAGACTGGCTTCCAACTAATGTCCTTTTCATGGATGTTAAACGGAGGAGTGGAAGGTGGTGCGGCTTCGTGAGTCTGTAGTGTAGAGGTGTCTATTTCAAATCTGCAGTAAATCCTATTTAGGTCGTCGGCTAGCTCGCTCTTGTTTTCTTCCGGGGGAGAACATCGCTTGTAGTTTGTGAGGGATTGTAATCTGTGCTAAACTGATTTGGAGTCATCAGCACTGAGATTTTTTCCAGTTTAACTGCATGGTCCCTCTTTGCAATATTAATTTATTTTGTCAACTGGTTTCTACTGCGATTGTAGAGGGCCCTGTCCCCACTACAATATGCAATCTCTTTAGCCTAGTGTAGCTGTCTAAATCTGGCTGAAAACCACGGCATGTTGTTATTGAACGTGCGAAAAGTTTTTGTTGGTACACACACCTCCTCACAGAAACTGACATAGGCGGTAACAATATCCATGAATTCATCTAGGCTGTGCATCGAATTTTCAAAGACACTCCAGTCTGTGCAGTCAAAGCAGCTTTGAAGTTCAAATTTTGCCTCATTGGTCCACTTATTAACTGATTTTACAAAAGTCTTTGCACATTTAAGTGCTTGCCTGTCTGTAGGCATGAAGTACAGCAAGCAGTGATCAAAGAGCCAATGGGTGTGCGGGGTTCTAACTAGGGCAGTTGGTAAGGGTCTGATTGCCGAATTCAAATACTTGGGGTCAACAATACAGAGCAATGGTGAGTGTGGTAAGGAAGAGAAGAAACGGGTCCAAGCAGGTTGGAACAGCCGCCGGAAGGTGTCTGGTGTGCTATGTGACAAAAGAGTCTCTGCTAGGATGTAAGGCAGTTTATAAAACAGTGGGAAGACCAGCCATGATTTACGGATTAGAGATGATGGCACTGAAGAGACAGGAAGCAAAGCTGGAGGTGGCAGAAATGAAGATGTTGATGAGCTAATTAGAGGGACAGCCAAGTTGGATGTATTGGAGACAAGGTCGAGAGAGGAGAATTTGATGGTTTGGACAGGTACAGAGGGGAGAGAGTGAGTATATTGGTAGAGGAAGGGAGGAAACTCGGGTGCCTGGATGGGGAAAACCAACACAGCTATTGGGAGAACATGAAAATTCCATGAATAAATATTGGGGTTCAATTCCTATCGATTTGTTGTTTTTGACTAGCCTGAGGAGAACTCTTCAAAAATGCTGTGCCAAATTTGGCTGTACAGTGACTCGTGGAGAGATTTTGAGAATGGGGGGATTTGACGAAGAATGAATGGTATGGCTATACATATAGGTGTTGACTGTCCAGAATTACAGATGAAACAATCCTTTTGTATACTTGATCCCTGCATGAGACAGTTTAAAAGTTGAGAATTGTTCTTTTCCTTTCAGCTTGTCCCATTAAGGGTCTCCACACCGTGTCACCTTTTTCCATCTAAGCCTATCTCATGCATCTTCCTCTCTAACACCCACTATCCTCATGTCCTCCCTTATGTCCTCCCTCACAACATCCATCAACCTTTTCTTTGTTCTTCCTCTCGTTTTTGTACCTGGCACCTCCATCCTCAGCACCCTTGGACCAATATACTCACTCTATTGACTCTGGACAAGTCCAAACCATCGAAGTCTGCTCTCTCGAACCTTGTCTGGTTGCCAGCCAATCGCAGGGCACATGGAGACAAACAGCCCCACTCACAATCACACCTAGGGTTAATTTAGAGAGTCCAATTAATGTTGCATGTTTTTGGCATGTGGGAGGAGACCGGAGTGCCCACGCATGCATGGGAAGAACATGCAGGCTCCACGCGGCGGGGCCAGGATCGAATCTGTGTCATCAGAGCTGTGGGGCCAGCGCTGTACCAGCTGCTCCAGCGTGCTGCCAAAGCTATACATCCATTTCAGAAAATACACATGAATTTCATTGAATGATACAAAAGTAAGGGAAAACAATAGTTTAGTCATCATCGTTGTTCTTTCAAAATGGGTCGAAATATTCCCAGCTAAACAACTTGATGCACTAACTGTAGCTGAAACAGTATGCAAGACATCATACCAATGGAACACACTTTGTAAACAAAGTGGTCGACAAAATGGACTCATGTTCCACATTAACTTAACCACTCTTCTTACCATCCACAAAGTGAGGGAATGAATAGTACAATTAAGAACAGACTGAAGAAATGTGTGGAAGAAACACAGACCATGGACACAATAGATAGATTTCGTCAAACTATACATACATTACAAGAACAACAGGTCTCATTCCATTCAAAACACTGTTTGGGAGACCATACAAATTATCGATATTTTCCACACAATGAGAGAGAAATGAATGCAAAAAAAAAAGTTGGAGGAATCTGTGTATCCATTAACTTCTTTTGAAAAAAAACCCCCCATTAGTAGCTGTAGTAGTAATGCTTTGCGCTGCCTGCAATGAAGAATGCTTTGCTCTGGTCTAGAAAATGTCGTAGCAAATGTTGGATAAACGGGGGTGATGTAGGAATAATTGTGAGTATAGTTATCATACATCTGGTTCCAGTAAAGAATTGCTTTGCTCTGCTGTTGATAATGTGGCAGCCGCCTAGCAGGAGATATCAAGGACAAAAACATCTAATCATCATCATCATCATCATCTGTTAGAACTGCTGCTTGTTAAAGAAATGATGACCACAGATGTACTCAGCAATCTTCCACACACAAGCACACACACATGAACAAACAAGTACACTTTGTTTCCAATTGTTTTGCTTGCTGTCTCCTTTTTGTAACATCCATGTAAATAAGGGACGTCTTAAAACTAAATAAATAGAGGTGCTGAGGAGAGATAATCAGAGAGTGCAGTGGTGAATTGTACGGGACAGTTCCTCTCCTCTCTCCTCGCGAGACTTGAACTGGTGTCTTTACTTCCTTTTTTGTCAAATTTAATGAATGTCTCATTGGTAAACCTGACACTTCTCAAAGTATTCTTTCCATCTTCTTGGCACACTACTGGCACCAGTCAACATATTTCCATTGCTATCCTCAATCACCTTTACTTGCTGGACACTCTTCCCATTTCTATCCCTCTGTCTGGCCAACCTGTTGAGATCCTTTTCTCCTTCTTTTGTATCCAACCTGGTCTACATGTTGTCCTATGCTTCTTGTTTAACCTTTGGCCTACATCACATCTCAATGTATTTCTTTCGCCTCTCCCCAATCCTCTCTGTGTCACACTTCTTCTTCGCTAATGTCTTTCTATGAATGACTTCCTGTATTTTTGGGTGCCACCAGCAAGTCTCCTTCACCCTTTTCCTACCAGAAAACACCCCAAGTACTCTCCTCCCTGCCTTTCTGATCACCTTGGCACAAGTATTCCAGTCTTCTGGGAGCTCTTTCTGTCCATCTAAAGCCTGTCTCACCTCTTCACGAAAGGCCACATAACATTCTTCCTTTCGCAATTTCCACCAACTGATTCTCTGCTCCACCTTTGTCTTCTTCATCTTCTTACCCGCTACCAGAGTCATCCTACACACCACATCCTATGCTGTCGAGCTACACTCTCCCCCACATCTACCTTACAATCAGTAACCTCCTTCGGATTACATTCTCTGCACAAAATATAATCCACCTGCGTGCTTCTATCTCCGCTCTTTTAGGTCACTGTATATTCCTGTCTCTTCTGGAAATAAGTGTTCACTACTGCCATTTCCATCCTTTTTGCGAAGTCCACCACCATCTGCGCCTCAAAGTTCCTTTGCTGGATGCCGTACTTACCTATCAGTTTTTCATCGCCCGTTTCCTTCGCCAACATGTCCATTGAAATCTGCACCAAGTTATGAATTGATGATTTTAAAATATGTTGAGTTTCAATCCATGCTTTGGATGTGACTCATCCATATAGAATGTAATTTAACATGGAAACCTGAGTCTTTGGGCATGTTTTCTTTCTGTGCCTCAGAAGTACAAAAGCATTGACATTTCTCCTTCTCTCTTCTCTGGCTTCCCCCTCCTGGTCAGCCCTGACGCTTTCCTCTCCCCTTCTGGCTTCAGCCACTACATACCACGAAGTCTGGACCACGAGGAATGCTCTGTATGATAAGAAGCCTGCAATGCTCCATCTGTTTTTTTCCTCCAGTTGGGACTTGTTTGTGGTGACCCAGGAGAGAAATTTTTGGTTTGTCCACAAGTTAGGGTCACAGTCTAGCAAAAGAGTGTGACCACCAAGTCCAGATGACAGGAAAAGTTATGAACGCATCCGTGTGAAAAAGTAGTTTCTTTTCATCACCCTCTTTTGTTATTTCTATTTGGACATCTTCTTCAATTAAACTTTTCTTCTTTCCTCCTGAGACAACTGAGAAAAGACCAGACGCAGACCTACAATTGTGCGATGACTAGAAAGTATAAATTAGTCCATTGTAACTTCGGGTTAAGTTAGCCAATGGCCGCGGTAATTATGTCCTCATTAGACCCCCTCCCCGGCACACGCAAGATGATTTTAAGCATTGCTATCGCTCCCCCTGAAAGTGATACTAAACTTCTACTGCTTCCTGATTTTCATAATGTTGACATGCCCCGTGATTGCATTGCCGTTGTCCTTCTGTTCTACTGATACTTTTTGCGTGATATTATTTTTTGGGAAATGTTTTGCTGTTTTTGAGTTGTCTACAACTGTCCTGCAGGTTTAAAGCTTGCAGCTGTTCTGAATCATGAGACTATGCACTTGTTAAAAGGTATGTTTGGACCATTAGAGAGAGTTTTCTGTTTTCCATATTTTGTGAAGTGTTACTTTTGGGATTTTCGTGATTGTTTTTGTAATCTATTTTGTAGATCAAGAGAGGGAATGAAGACTATTTTACTTTGATTGCACTTTCATTACCATTTGCTTAAATATGACCTTATACATTTAATCAACAGATAAAGTGTTGTCCATTTGCCAATCAGACAAGGATGTGTTGTGGAGCCAGTGGTTGTCTTTGATCTTTGTATGCAGAAAACTGGCTGGTGGCATCCTCCTCTCCCGGGCGTTGCCGTGGAGACGAAAGACACCAGATTAAGGAGCGGAAAGTTACCATCCCGCATATAAATACCTTATGTTACTGGGCAGCTCTTGTCTTCTTCTTTGGCACACGTCTTTTGTGCAGCAAAAACCTAGATAAGACCCAGACGTCTGCATTTGCACATTCCTTTGTAATAAATCTATTTACTCATCTAATCATTGGTCATATCTTCCTGGATTCGTGAACACGCGTAGGGTCCAAACTTGCAAATCTCTACAGGACCTAAACCATTTAGTGATTTATAGGCCAGTAGAAGAACTTTAATCTATTCTCAAGATGACTGGAAGCCAGACTAAAGACTTTAGAATTGGAATGATATGCTCTGATGTCGTCGTTCTGGTCAGAGCCTGAACAGCAGCATTCTGAATAAGCGGCAGCTGTTTAATGGTATTTTTGGGGAGCCCAGTCAGAAGACCATTATAATATTCAAGTCTACTTAAGATAAAACCATCGATGAGCTTCTCCTGGTCTCTTTGACCATGCAAGCATTCATTCACCAAGCCGCACCACAAGCCGCTTCTCCTTCCACTCCACCGTTTAACATCCACGAATGTGACGTTACACAGAGCTTCAAACAACAAAAGATCAACAAAGCACCGGGCCCAGACATTGTGTCCCCATCCTGCCTCAAAGTCAGCGCAGACCAACTTGCTCTTGTCTTTATAAAGATCTGCAACAGGTCTCTACAACTGTGTGAAGTACCAACCTGCTTCAAACGCTCCACCGTTATACCAGTCACCAAAAAAAGCAGCAGTCTCAGGTCTTAATGACTACAGGCCTGTTGCCTTGACATCTGTGGTCATGAAGTCCTTTGAATGCCTTGTGCTGGCCCACCTCAAGAGTGTCACAGGTCCTCATTTGGACCCACTGTAGTTTGGCTATCGAGCTAACAGGTCTTTGGATGATACCATCAACATGGGTCTATACTTCATCCTTGAAAATCTTGACAGCGAGGGTACCTCTGCAAGGATCCTGTTCATGGACTTCAGCTCTGTTTAACACAATCATTGCTCTCCTCCAAACTTCTCCAGCTCAGCGTCTCGCCTGCCATCTCCCGGTGGATCTACAACTTTCTGACGACCAGGAAACAGCAAATGAGGCTGGGGGACACCACCTCATCCACGTGCAATATCAACACCAGGCACCCCACGGTTGTGTCCTCTCCCCTCTGCTCTTCTCACTCTACACGAACGACTGCACCTCATGGCATCTGACTGTCAAACTCCTGAAGTTTGCAGATGACACCACGGTCACCGGCCTCATCAAAGCCCATGAATCTGTGTATTGATGGGAAGTGGCAAGACTGGAGCTTTGGTGTGGTCAACGTAACCTGGCATTGAACACTCCAAACACTGAAGAGATGATTTTGGAATTCAGAGGGCATCCTTCAGCACAGCTGCCCCTGACACTGTCCAACTGTCTTGTGTCAACTGTGAGACCTTCAAGTTCTTGGGAATTACAGTCTCTAACGACCTGAAGTATGGGACGAACATCAACTCTTTTCTCAAAAATGCCCAGCAAAGGGTGTACTGTACTTCTTGCGGCTTCCGAGGAAGCACGGGCTGTCAAAAGAGCTGCTGAAACAGTTCGACACAGATCAGTTATCCGATGAGTACTGTGTACCTCCATCACAATCTGGTTTGGGGCTGCCATAAAAAAAGGACAAACACAGACTGCAATGGACAATCAAAACCGCTGAACGGATAGTATTAGTAATATTTTATTAATTTTTTTTTGTAGACCGCATGATTTGTCACTTTGAACTGCTCTTATTCCACAATTGACATTGCACTGGTCTATAACAGGAATCGCGAATGGGTAAAGGCACTATGTACAAGCTTAACACAATGTGGGACAATAACACACGTATCTCTTAACTGTTCTAAATGAAGAAGATATTACATCTTGCACAACTTATAAGGAATAGTTTGTAAAAACATAAACGTCTCTTGTTCTTTGTTATTGTTGCTATGTTGTTCTTTGTTCTTTGTTCTGGATGTCGTACCAGGGCAGCGCCGACTGCCGGAGAAAAATTCCTTGTGTGTTTTCACACGCTTGTCCAATAAAGCTGATTCTGATTCTGACCTTATCTGTCCTACTGAAAAATCATCATACACTTCTCTCTCACTTCTGCCCTCTTTCCTTCTTCACTCAAATCAAATTCAATAACGCAGATACTCTAGAAATCTCATGCTGACCCCACTAATTTCAATTACTTTCATCCTATGTCTAATCTACCATTCCACTCCAAAATTCTGGAAAACTTTAGTTAGAGTTGAGGCTCATGCTCACCTGTCTCACAATAATCTGCATGAACGATTTCAATCCAGTTTTCAGACCTTCCATTCTGGAAAATAACTTTCTTCATGGCTTCTTTAAACCCTTAACAATTATCATGTCATCTTCCTAGACATAAGCCCAACATTTGACATCATCTCACACACTGCTTTGCCAATTAAACTTTCAGCAAGAGGGTAGGATCTATTTAAGACTTTCATTGAGTTTGCTGAAGAAATAAATCTGCTGTTGGATACATTGCTTTTCAGTGTGGATTTGTTCATTCAGATTAGTATATACATGTCACTTAATGAAGATTTGGAAAGACTTGTATAACAGCAAGCAGAGCTGGCCAGTGAGCACAAGTTGACAGAAATGAAAAAACAACCGACAGACAAGCTGACCACGCTTGCCATAATTCATTCTGAGATCTAAAAAACATCCCCCCCCAAAAAAGACCAATTTACGAGAACATTTAGCGCAGGGGTGCCCAGACTTTTTTACCCCAAGATCTACTTTTCAAGCCCCCAGCTTCTCCCAATCTACCAACGGGGGGCATCGACTCGATTGCCGTGGAGAAAGCAAATTAGATACCGATAATAAGAGGCCACCTTGCTAGAACACACCTTTATGTGCATGCAATCGACATATCTGCCACACCTTAAACAAACGGCAAGCTGGATGATAGGCTGATGTCTTTTTTATTTTTTTTGGCACGCCATCACACTATCGAGCAAAACTGTTCACGATGGACACATTGAGCACCCCTGGTTTAACGGATGGAAGCTTCAATGCCTGCATGAAGATTGACCTCATCATGTATCAACCAGACTACAAAACCATTAAAAGACGCGACAGAAACCATATTAATAGGAAGAAATAATTTTATTATATTTTTTTATATTACCAGTTCAGGGAGTATTTATTACTATTTTTCTGCCTTGTGCCACGTTAGGACTCTCACTCACATCCTGCTTGTCCAATCAGTATAAGTATTGGTAAAATATTTTGTAGACAATCGCACGATTCATCACTTTAAACCGCTTCCTTTGCACAATTGACATTGCACTGGTCTATGACAGGAACCACGACAGGCAAAGGCGCTGTGTGCATGATTAAAGGGGCACTGACACCTAAAACATGAAATTTAGTATGTTTTTAACCGAAAATAATCATCCGGTATGGTCCCATCTATTTTTTCACAGCAAGTCTGAATGTTGGTGTACATCGTTTTTTTTTTCATCTCCCGCCAGGGAAAGTCTCTCACGGACTTTGTGTTGAAGAAAAAGCAGGAAGTGATGTTTTTTTGCAGATGCCTCCAGTGGCGGGGTTGCGTATTTACACCCATTGTACCTGCGAGATATAAGATGTTTTTTTTCTGTGTGTTAGCCAAAATGCCGTCTCGTTGTATTCCTGGATTTTGCTAGAACACCCAGGAGGATGATTCACTCTTCATACGTTTCCAAAAGACCTGGTTCGTCGTGAAAAATGGATTGCACAGGTGCAAATGATGAGAGTTTTGTGGGTTCTAAATGACAGGTGGGTGTGTATAGCGAAAGTGAAAAAAATAGTTGGGGGGATAACGTAATCCTTCTCTCAGAACATAACAATTGATATGTGTCATAATAACCTAAGTACCTAAGTCAGGGCTACAGGGGAGGTGGTTTGGCCCCGTGCAGGAAGAGAAAGGAGTTCTCCCCCTTGCCAGCCACCAGTGCCTGGGCACCCCTGAAGTAGTTACGTCGCCCGGCATGGGTCCTCCTGATCAGGTCACTTCACTCGATTGTGAGATGGTCCCTTTTTCTAAAAGAGGTTCCGTATCAGAAGGGGTTTCGGAAAAATTCAAAAATCTCTACGTGTTTTCTATGGTGACTGTCCCACTGTAACATCTGCAAATGACGTTGCAAGCAATATGGCTGCTACTGGCATGTCGAGTGGGACTTACGCAACTTTGCGCATTAATGACACAATCTTCACTCTTTTTTTGTGTGTGTATGGACATTGAAGTGAGTCATTATATTTGTAGTTTTCATAACAACATCTATTTTAAATTGTATATTGGGCTGTCAGTGGCCCTTTAACACAATGTGGGACTTTGACACACTTATCTCTTACCTGTTTAAATGAAGAAGATTTTACATCTTGTACGACTCATAAGGGTTCCTATAAACAGAAATGTCTTGTTGCTTTGTTATTCTTTATTCTTTGTTTTGAATGTCCGACTGCTGGAGAAAAATTCTTTGTGTATTATTATACACTTGGCCAATAAAGCTGATTCTGATTCTTGTGTCGTTCAGATAGTAAAAGGCAGTTTTAGTTATTGATTTGATATGATTGAAGGTCAGGTTGGAATCTATCAGAATACCAAGGTTCCAGATAAAGATAGTGAGTCCAGGTATTTACTAAAAGCAATTCGCTTTTCTTTATTGCCAAAAATATCTATGTCAGTTTTGTTCTGGTTTAGTTAAAGAAATTTTGGCTCAGGTTTTCATCTGCTTTAGACCATGGCACACCTCAATTGAACTGCAGTAATCCCTCATTTTTCACGGTCAATTGGGACCAGAACCACCCGCAAAAAGTGAAAAACTGCGAAGTCATGGGGGATGTATGTTTACGTGGGTACCAGAATGTTTAAAATATGTAAACAGTATTTGTACAAAAAGAGGTATTTAGTTTAATCTTTATTTTTTAACTTTATAAATAAATATATCCAGTATAATAAATGTATAAAATAAATATAAATTATTAAACACTTACTGTATAGTTACCATTCATCTCGCCCCTCTCTAATCTCCCTTTCATAGCCAAGATTGTTGAGAAAGTTATTTTTAATCACCTCAGCATTTTCTCCAATCTAAATTTTTTTTTTTTTTTTTACAAATTTCCATCAGGTTCCTGAACTCATCAGAGTACAGAATCTGCTTTTTCATTGTGCTAAATTATATAAGATTGAATCTTGACTCATGAGAGGTGTCAATTTGGTCTTGTTGGAACTCTGTGCGGCTTTTGATATGGTAGTGTCATGGTTCTGCCGGTCCTTGTCCTGGCTGTGCCGGTCCCTGACACGGCACACACAGGTAGCAATCAGTGAGGTGCACACCTGCACCTCGTTCCCCGTAATTATGACAGATACAAATAGGACTCTTCATACAATCTGGCCTTTGCCAGATTGTTGCCTCACACCTCGTTCCTGCACTCTCGTTATTTGGTTCCTGATCTCCCGTGTACCGACCCCTGCCTGCCCACAGACCTGCCTCCTACGCCCGACGACCTTGTTACTGCTGCTCCTGTTGACTGCCTGCCTGATGCCCAGCACTGGACTGAATAGAAATGTTACCCAAACTGCCTTGACGTCTCTCGGGTCCAACCTCATGTTCCGGTCGTGACAGGTAGATCACAATATACTGTGAAACAGGTTTGAAACATGGGTAGGACTAATGGAAACATTCTTTAAAGGGTTCAGGTCCTACCTGAAGGAAAGGAGCTACTTTGTAATCGTTGGACGAGCTAAATCTCAACAAATGGCAACGACAAATGGAGTCCCTCAAGAGTCAGTTCTTGGACCCCTCCTGTTCAGCCTGTATATGCTACCCTTTGGTCAAATTGTCCAGAACTTTAATTTTGACTGTCATACCTATGCATATCCCTCTCTTCTTCGCACTTAATCTTTTGTGGCTTCAGTGCATCGTGTTTTTCCACCCCCACAGTACGTACTGTATTATGGGAAGTCACATTGATACAAGGCGAATGATGATTCCCGATGCCACATCAACTAATGAGAGCATCTGTGGATTTACAATCTCGTGAGCTGGTTAGCTGCACATCATTGAAGCCCCACCCACAACTCTCCCTCCTCTCCTTAAGATGGAAAATTAGATGATTGTTCGAAATCGGAGCTGCTTTCGCTGTGTGGAAAGCGGATTGGAGGAAAAACGGCCCAATTACTTTGAAGAGGAAGCAGAAGATGATGACGATTGGTGAAAAGTTTTGTAGATGATCAAAGATGGCAGAAGTTATGTTTTGTGGCACCATTATGGCGTGAATAAATCAATGGTGCGCTCCATAAAGAATATGATGAAAATCCGTAAAACTACTTCAGTAACTTTCAATTAGGAAGTGAAATGTGTGGGGACTCCATGAAATAAGAGGATTGTTTGAAATGGGATGAGCATTTGCTTTGTGGAAAGCAGATTGTAGAAAAATGGGCAGCTGACAATGTTGAAGAGACAGATGGTGACGATCAGTGATAAAGTAAAATGTTTGGATATGATGAAAGACGGCAGAACCTACGCTTTTGTGGTGGAATTACGGTGTGAATGAATCAGTGGTGCGCTACATAAAGAATGATGTAGTAAACATCCATAAAACTGCTTCAATAACGTTTAATAAGGAAGCGGAATGTGTGATGATGAATCTCAAAATGCAATGAGGGATTCACCCATTCGAGTATGTGGCTTTTTGGCAAGCAAAGGTTGGTTTGAAAAATTTAAAAAGTATTACGCCCTCAGAAGCGTGCAATATGGCTGTCAAGTTTAGCAATTGTGTTAACGGGGTTATTTCCTTGTACAGGGTGTTGGATTAAATGTATTAATTGTACATAGAGTTAGCTCATATTTGCTCTCTTTTTCTTTTAATGCTCTTTTGCTATGCTTAATATGAAGAGTTCAAACACAAAATCAGATAAAGGTATATCTGTTTTTGTTGTTTCTGTAAAGGTGGCATGGTGACGCAGCTGGAAAATGTTGGGCTCAGAGTTCTGAGGTCCTGGGTTCAATCCTGGACCCGTCTGTGTGGAGTTTGCATGTTCTCACCATGCCTGCGTGGGTTTTCTCCGGGCACCCCGGTTTCCTCCCACATCCCAAAAACGTGTAACATGAATTGGACACTCTAAATCACTCCTAGGTGTGATTGTGAGTGAGGCTGTTCATCTCGATGTGCCCTGCAATTGGCTGGCACCCAGTTCCGGGTGTACCCTGCCTCCTGTCCATTGACAATTGGGATAGGCGCCAGCAGTCCCGTGACCCTTGTGAGGATAAACGACTAAGCAAATGGATGGATGGATGGATGGATGGATGTCTATAAGGCAAGAAATGTGCTTGGATGAGTCCTGATTTTTGACTGGAAAAGAAAGGCAGGACATATGCTGCATAGGACGACGCCAATGAGTCTGCATTTAACACGGTGTTTTGTGTAACTATTGCATAACCTGTTTTGGTTTTCCAAATTCATCTTTACGAGATGAACCATCTACAAAAAGGGTTAGGGTTGAGCTTCATTTAATGGTTAGTCTATTAAGTCTGGTCTACTTTTTGTTTGTTCTGTTTCAGCTTGACAGTCATGAGGTTTACCATCTTGAGGTAAAGGTATTAAGGTTGCTGGATTTAATGTCGTGCATCTTTCTAAAGTAAGATGTGGTTCAGACAGCAATATGGTCATGCAAGACAGATGTCTTGTAGGTGACAAAAATGCCATATTCGTCTGTAGCAGAAGTGCTACACAATATCAGTGTATGAAACAACACTATCGATGCACTGCTTCCACTGATGCAGCCACAACTACTCTTTTGCAATGTGGTGGAGCACATTGAGCACAAGTTTATCACCATATTGTTGTGTCAATACAATTAATTCACCTTTACAATCACACATGTATAAAAGGTTTATTGTAGTTCAGCAATGTGAATGTTTCACTAGATACTAGTTCCTTCTTTATTTCACAGAAAGCATTTTCTGATTTTTCTGTCCATTTTAACAGTGATGTCATTTTGATGTCTTCCTCATACATTAATTTGCAGAAAAGTGCAGGTGTTTCTGCATAATTTTGTACCAAAGCACTGCAATCATCGTCATTTGTTTTTTTGTTTTTTTTGTCTGTGGTTTTGGTGCATTGAGTCCAACTGTTTTCCCGTCATCTAAAATTGTTTTTCCTCCTGCACTAAGGTTGTGTCTCAAGAACTTAACTGTGTTTAAGTGTTTATACATTTTTAGTATGTTTTTGCTAACCTTGTGTCCCCCTTGTGCTAAATGTTTTCACAATACTATTGTATCTTTTTTGCAGGTTCCCTCATTGGGTGATGATTTCAAAACATTGTCTAACTAAAGTAGAATTTGATTGCCAGCTGGTGGTTCAAATGTGGTCTTGTTGACTGTCATAATTTGAGAATAAATTGTTGGATTTTCGCAGTACCGTTGTAAATGCAAACCAATATTGTTTATCTTTTTCCACAGGGACTGGGACAAATGGATTAAAGATGTCCACTTAATTAATTTAATCATGTGTGTGCGTCTGGAAAACAAGGTGCACGTTTGGATTATGACGGCATTTACTGCTTGTAGGTCTTGAACCATTCTCCAACCTACAGATGGGGGTGCCATTTTTCCTCGTAAATAGGCGTGATGCAAGGGAGAGTCTGGGAATTCAACCCCTGCAATAATTAATGACTCAATAACTGGTTTTATGCCTTCTGATGCATCTGATTTTGATGGATATTGTTTCATATATGGCCTATATTTTGTTTTGGTCTAATTTGTCCTGGTTGTGCTCCCCTAATGAGTCCCACACCTGAAGGCCCTGTCAACCATAGGCGTTCCGGGGCTTTCATTGCACTATATTCAGCCCAATCTGCCACCATGCTATCCAGTATTTGTGCGCGACATACAGCCACCACCTCTTGCTTCCGTTTTGGTGGCTTCTGACCTGCAGCCACCCCCTCTCTCTTGCTTCACTGGCAGCCCCCAGCCTGCAAAATTCACCACGTGGGCTTGTTCTGGCAATGCCCAGCATGTCCCATCCACTATGTGTTCCTATCTCATTGGCGCTCAACCTGCAACGTCCACCACATGCTCTTATTGCAGTGCGTCAGACCCCCAGCCGCCCCTCACTTATGTCTTGGTGACGCCAAACCCCCAGCCGCCTCTTCCTCATGTCATGGTGGCGCCAGACCTCCAGCCGGCTCCTGCTCATGTTGTGCTGGCACCGGAACCTCAGGCACCACTTGCTCATGTCTCAGCAGTTCCCGAGCCCCAACCGCCTCTTGCTCGTGTCTAGGCGGTGCCTGAGCTCCGGCGAAGAAGAATCCAGCCCTGGTTGGAGATATGGATGGGTGTATGAGGCCAGCACCCAGGGAGTCACGGGCATAATCTTCCATCGCTTACTTCTCGAGACGGTTTAGATGGCACAATTGTATGGGCATTGTGGGGATAAAGAGATTGCTACATCCTTACTTAAGACTGGTGAGAAGTCATGATATTCTTGTGGCATTCTTGAGATGTCTAGTGGGGTGGAAGCAGGTGGTGCATTTTTTGAGGGTTTCACTGCAGAGGAGGCAGTGGGAATGACAATGAAGACTCCATCCAGTGATAGATAAATGGGTCCAGTCAATGGTGGGGTTCTGAATCCGGAGAAAGGGAATGCCAAGAACTGAGGGAGCCTCATGGGAATGGATAACAAAGAGAGAAATGCTTTCACAGTGAATGCCGGAAATGATGAGTGTGATAGGCACTGTTTGGTGAGTGACAGAGGAGATGACTTGGCCTTCCAATGCTGTGACATTTTTCGGTGATGAGAATGGTTGGAGGGGAACTTGAAGTATGTGTATTAATTCTTCAAGAATGAAATTATAATTGGCACCAGAATCAATGAGGGCAGTAATAGAGTGGCTTTGACTCTATAATGTAAGTGGGAATGCTCAAGGAAACAAAGATTTGGCATGGTCATTTTGATCAGCGAGGCCACAGAGAAATAAAATTATCAGCTTGTGCACAACCAATGCACAGCTGCTGGGTAACATGATGCTGACGATCTTGGGGGTTAAATCACGGTCTCGCAATTTGCATGGGTTAATCAGATTCAATGGACTGTGATGATTATGAGGGAGGAGGCGGGTGGGCAACTGACGGCATGTTGCTGAGTGTGGGAACATTAGTGGGATAACTGTATGGTTAGAGGTTAAAAACAGGCTACGTAAACCCAGGTCCTTGGAGTAGGGCTCAGGAGAGGCGACATGAGGTTCTTTGTATGGAATGCAGGGTGGCTTGAAAGCTGCAGATTCAGGAGGAGTACGAAACGGAGGTGAGTTGGTTCGCAAACGGGAAGAGAGAAGGGATAACTGTTGCCTGAGGGACTGTAATGATTTCCTGGAGGGTCCGTTCTTGTTTATATATTGGCGTACTGTGGAGAGGAAGCGCAGTTGTTGCCTTTGGGGTTATTGGGTTCATAATGGCCAAAGAAGTCTTTCATGAACTGAGAGGCGCTGGATCCAAAGCAGGCAGAGGCAGATATGACATGATGAACAGTTAATTGACAAACAAAATGTGCAAAAAGGAAAAACAAAAGTGGAACAACAAAAAGAATATTCTTTGCTATGCTTTCAGAGGGGAAATTGCACACGATGATTATCTTATTGTAATAGTTTTTTTTTTGGGGGGGAGAATATTGTTATACAATTTGCACATCATTGTATATCACATGTTTATATATAAATAGAGAGAAAGGAAGAAAGAAAAAAAGGAAAAAGGGAAAAAGTGTACAGTTAATTTACATTAATTAAAAATGAAATTCTTCTTCTTTTCCTTTCGACTTGTCCCGTTAGGGGTCGCCATAGCATGTAATCTTTTTCCACCTAAGCCTATCTCATGCATCCTCCTCTCTTACACCCACTGTGGTCATGTCCTCCCTCACAACATCCATCAACCTTTTCTTTGGTTGTCCTCTCGCTCTTTTACCTGGCAGCTCCGTACTCAGCAGCCTTTTACCAATAGACTCACTCTCTCGCCTCTGAACATGTCCAAACCATCTCAGTCTGCTCTCGCTAACCTTGTCTCCAAAACATCCAACGTTGGCTGTCCCTCTAATTAGCTCATTTCTAATCCTATCCAACCTGTTCACTTTGTGCGAGAACGTCAACATCTTCATTTCTGGTACCTCAGGTTCTGCTTCCTGTTGGTTCTTCAGGGCCACTGTCTCTAATCTATTCATCATGGCTCACCACTGTTTTATGAACTTTGCCCTTCATCCTAGCGGAGACTCTTCTGTCACATAGAGCACCAGACACCTTCCGCCAGCTGTTCCGACGTGCTTGGACTCGTTTCTTCACTTCCTTATCACACTCACCATTCCTCTGTATTGTTGACCCCAAGTATCTGAAGTCATCCACGCTCGCTATCTCTTCTGCCTGAAACCATACTGTTTCTCACAGATACTTACTTCTGTCCTGAGTCCAGCCTCCACTACTCTTTCACATAACTTCATTGTGTGGCTCATCGTCTTTATTCCTCTGTAATTTCCACAGTTCTGAACATCGCCTTTGTTCTTAAAAATGGGGACTGGCACACTTTTGCTCCATTCTTATAGCAACTTCTCTCCTGCTAGTATTCTATTGAATAAGTTGGTCAAAAACTCCACAGCCACCTCACCAAATTGCTTCCATAACTCTACTGGTATGTCATCGGGACCAACTGTCTTTCCATTAATTATTCTGTTCAGTGCCTAACTTCCCCCTTACTAATCATTGCCACTTCCTGGTCATTCACGCTTGCCTCTTCTACTCTACCTTCTCTCCCATTTTCTTCATTCATTACCTTCTCAAAGTATTCTTTCCATCTACTTACCACATTGCTGGCACCAGTGAACATATTTCCATCGCTATCCTTAATCACCTTTACTTGCTGCACATCCTTCCCATCTCTATCCCTCTGTCTGGACAACCTGTAGAGATCCTTCTTCTTTTGTATCCAACACGGTGTACATGTTGTCATATGCCTATTGTTTTGCATTCGCCACCTCTACCTTTGCCCTACGTCACAACTCAATGTATTTCTTACGCCTCTCCTCATTCCTCTCCGTTTACCATTTCTTCTTCGCTAATCTCTTCCCTTGGATGACTTCCTGTATTTTGGGGTTCCACCACCAAGTCTACTTCTCCCCTTTCCTACCAGAAGGCACCCCAAGTACTCTCCTGCCTGCGTCTCTGAATACCTTAGCAGTAGTATTCCAGTCTTCTGAGAGCTCTTTCTGTCCATCTAGAGCTTGTCTCTCTTTCCGGAAGACCACACAAGATTCTTCCTTTCTCAACTTCCACCGCATGATTCTCTGCTCTACCTTTGTCTTAGGGTTAGTCTTCCTACCCACTACCAGAGTCATCCTACACACCACCATCCTATGCTGTCAATTTACACTCTGCCCCACCACTACTTTACAGTCGGTAACCTCCTTCAGATTACACCGTCTGCACAAAATATCATCCACCTGTGTGCTTCTACCTCCACTCTTGTAGGTCACTCTATGTTCCTGTCTCTTCTGAAAATAATTGTAATCACTGCCAATTCGATCCTTTTTGCAAAGTCCACCACCATCAGGCCCTGAAAGTTCCTTTGCTTTCCTTTGCTCCCTTTCCTTTGCTTTCCTTTCCTTTGCAAGTTACTTACCCATCACTTCTTCGCCCCTGTTTCCTTCGCCAACATGTCCATTGAAATATGCACCAATCACTACTCTCTCTCTCTCTCTGTAATGACCAGGAGTACTTTGTCTAGTTCCTTCCAGAATTTCTCTGTCAACTCGAGGTCACATGTTACCTGTGGGGCATAACCGCTAATCACATTATACATAATACCCTCAATTTCAAATTTCATCATCATCACTCGATCTGATACTCTTTTCACCTCCAAGACATTCCTAGCCAGCTCTTCCCTTAAAATAACTCCTACTCCATTTCTCTTCCCATCTACTCCATGATAAAATAATTTAAACCCTGCACCTAAACGTCTAGCCGTATTCCCTTTCAACTTGCTCTCTTTGATGCGCAATAACATCAACCTTTCTCCTAATCATCATGTCAACTAAATCCTGAGCTTTTCCTGTCATAGTCCCAACATTCAAAGTCCCTACACACAGCTGTAGGGTTTGTGCATTACTTTTCTCCTTCTTCCGACTAAGCCGCTTTCCTCCTCTTTTTTCATTAAACATGACACAAGCGACGTCACAGTGGGAGCCCGACACCTTCAGGACGTCCGCTTCCCGTCCACTTCAAAGAGGATAAGGGAGTACTTGTGATTGCTGATTTGGACCATGTTTATTGCAAAGTGGGAGAAGGCACTGTCGCCTCTAGCGTTGTTCACGGTGTTGCGGCCTATGAAGGCCTGGAGAAAAGTCTTCTTGCCCGTCCCCCAATGTCCGATTATCTTGCACAGAAATACTAAACGCTGCGTTTGGCAGTTCTCCAGGTCCGCCTCTCTCTCTCGTCACTGTGACTCCAGAAGTCTGCGATTCCTTCTCTGAGAGAATCGGTTAGCAGAGGTATCCCGGGTACTCCAGACAACAGTGGATGTCGAGATAAGCACTAACAGTGGAGGCCATGACTAGAGATTTAACCATTGCTGGTGGTCATGTCGACTTTGGCCACCCATGGCATGTAAGGGCAAGCACAGAATAGATTCTTTACCTCTGCTGGCGACAGTGCAAAGTCCTTGTCCATTTAAAGTCAGGTCATTGTCCTGCACTCCATCGCGCGTATTTTTCCAAACAACTGTCTTTACATCTTCTCAGGCCTCTGATGCCAGTGGATTTCCAAAACAAGATTTTTGAAAACAGTTGAGCTCACCGTCGCTGAGGACGTGGTCGTTGTCCTGGTCGGAGATGTAAAAGATTAGACTGAGCGCGTGGACACACTGAGGTTTGAGCTGTTTGTTTTCGATTTCATAGAGAGAGACGGTGCTGTGGATGACTGCCTTCTGTGCGTAGTAAAACAGCTCTGATATGTTTTCAGATTCCTTGGAGAACACTCGACACATATCTCAATCTCAAAAAACTGATTCATGAGGGGGAGAATGATTTCCACGGAGCTACCCAAACGCAGATCTGACTTGTTCCCCACAAGGATTTTTGGAACTCTTGAGGATCTCTCTTTTCAGTGTCTCATCATTCTGCTCATTTTCTGAGTAGTCCACGATGTGTGTCAGCACTTTCTCTGGAGTGATGTCAGCAGGGATGGTGATTTCTTCAACTCGAGATGGAACCTCCGTGGGGAACTCCTCTCCAACCTAGGACATAATGAGGGAAGTCTTCCCCAACATGGCAGGCAATACATTTGCGCAGGAAATGTGACCCAGTCCAGTAAGCTACACTGGCGCTTGAACCAATCAGCTGCCCACAAACTGACGTTCCTGTCAACACTGGAAGCTAACCACAGCTCATTCTCAACCAGTCCAAAGTCCTTACACTGTTCACAAACACACTGGATGGTGGTGATGACTGCTGCTTTGTGGTCCGTGAAATTGCAAATGGTTGATCCATCCAGGGCATGACTGACATCTATGAGACATTTTTTTCAACCAGAGAGTATCACGTCACCGTTGGCAGAGCACTGGATGGCAGTGACAGCAGCGCAATGGGGATGTAGCTTCTTCTCCATTTCAGAGGTGGCGAGCCGAAAAATGGGCAGGGTGCCATCGCTGTATCCCATCGCCATGTGCACACGCTGCTGACCTGGAAAAGGGCTCCATCACACACAGGTGCATGACTGGTTGAACATCTGGAACTGCACCACCAGTTCATTACTGGGGATGGACCACGACCTCAGACTGTCGTCTTCACTGCAGGTGGAAAATTTGGTCTCATCCGTCCGAAAGGCTAAATCATTCACCTTTTTCTTCGTGGCTGCTGACCAGCCAGATGTTGCTGTTGTCCAACTGGTCTATGTACCACAAGGTTCCCATGGTGGTGGGCCAACAATGCCCATGTCCATTTTGTTGTAAAAGGCAGCGCTGACCGTGGTCCCGTCCAGCATGATCTCTTGCTTCAACACAACTGATCTCCTGCTTCTTCTGGTTTCTCCAGTCTGATGCTCTAATGTCTACCATTCTGAAGGAAATGGTTTTGTCCAGAGCCTTAGAGCCAAAGCCTCCCTTCAATGCTAAAACTTCAGTCCAACGCTTCTGCTTCCAGTCCTCATGTTCCGGGGGTTTTTCTTGCCGCTATTCAGGCAACAGGGCCTCAATCCAAATGGTTTTCCAGTGCAGTTTCACACTAACACCTCCTGCTTCGTGGAGTTCATGTGGCAAAGCACAAGATTGTTGTGAGGGTGTTTTGGGGCTCTGGAGTCCTGATCCAACTCATTGATCTGCAAGGGTTTGGCCTCAAGGGTTCTGGTGTCATCCTTATATACTCACCCCGTATGAGCGTCCTTTCCTTTCACTCAATTTCCCCTTTTCCTGCTTTGACCGTTGTTTTGTCTTGTGTTCTGAGTGGTTCCATGGGGTCGGAGATTGAGACCGCTAAGGGCTCAGTCGGTCAGAAGAGAAGAGACTCTGCAGATCCTGCTCTGACAGATAACTGCTGAGGAGCTCTTGGTCTATGAGCTGGACTTGGTGCTGGAAGTCCTGCTGCTGAACTCGCCAAATGGAACGTTTCATCTCATCACCATGCAAGTCAGGTTGCAGACCCTCTCCAGGTCTTGGCAGAGGTGCGTGAATAGCTGCAGGCATCTCAGAAACATCTAATGCTCATGTCTGGACACGGTGTCCTTCTCGTCCTTCTTGGGTATGAGCAGTGACTGGTTGAAGTTAGCTTTACGCTTCAGCTTCCAGTACTGGTAGAGGAAGTCAACTGTCTCGGGCACCACCTTGAGGTGACGGCCCACTTCCTTAGCATCCACAAACTGGTAGAAGACCTCCTCCATCTTTTGCAATTTCATCTTCCAGACATTGATGCGCTTTTCCTGGGGTTCACATTGACAAATAAGACACAAGGACAACTGCAACAACGAGGGGGATGATGAGGCGAAAGGGATGGGGCTGGGGGCGGCCGTATCCTCTTCCTTGTCCCCTCTAACCCTCCCTGTCAGTTTGCCCTTCCTGCTCCAGACGCTTTCCTCATTTTCTACCTCAGCGCTGGAGTCCTGCTCCCCAGAGTCACCGCCCTTAAGGCCCGAGTGCTTGGGGCAGTAGGACTTGAACTTGACTTCGTCGTCCTGGGTGATGATGGTGGTCATCTCCAAGCCGGAGTGGAGGCCGCAAGTCACATAGAAGGCAATGCGGCAGTTTTTGGCGGAGCACTGGAAGAAGGCTCACATCTTTCCTTTACCCAGGCAACAGTTGAGCATCCACCTGTCACTGGGAATGTGCGACACGTTGTTGATGGGCTCCATCTTCCCCGGGTCACCATTGGTCACCTGCAGGATCCACAAGGCACAGATGACATGGACCCACTTGGTTCCACTGCGTGTGGGCTTCACAGCATTGCGCTTCTTTGAGCACAACTGGCACTTTGGCAGGATACCCAAGTCACATATCCAATACAACTAGCTGCGCTTTGGGAGTTTTTGTATGCTGTAATATGCCTGGTGGACGCAGATGTTGCACTTGTTGTAGAACACCATCTCGTTGTTGTCCTCTCTGTTGGGGAACTGACACATGTCGCACACCACATCCTCATCATACTCGATGCCCAGGCCCTCCTGTGTCTTGGTAGCGTTTGTCATGTTGTTATGACAACACCACTCAAACTCCTCCAGGACGTTCTCCATGGTGAATTCATCCAGTGGTGGAAGGGCCAACTGTAGAAACTCCTCGTTGACGACCTGCCGCCAGGTGACGTCTTCCTCATTGAGGTCGTAGCGACACATGCCCTCCGCCAAAGTCCTGATGTCCACGTAACCGAATGCTAGGGCAGCCGACGTGTGGATCAGGTTCTTGGGCCTGACGAACATGACGTCCTTACTTTTGTCGGTTAGTCCCAGGGCCTTGGCCTCCGGGATGAACTGCGGGCTAACGGGCACCTGGACAACCTTTTTCTCACGCCTGCCTCCAGGACATAGTAATCCTCTGCGTTGAGCTAGTACGAGTCATGCACCTTCATGGTGGTGATCAGGTCTGTCCTGAAGACCTCAGATGGTTTCTGTCTGCATCTTCTCCTAGTCTGGGATGACGTTTGTGCCCAGCATTGGCATTGTTGGACTCGTTGTTGCTTCCGGGGTGCCAACTTCTCTTCATGGGAGGGTGTCTGAGGAGTTCCAGCTTCACCACACTTGTTGATTTGTCATTGGTTGTGCACGTAAGGTCACCATCTTCACATACGTGTACCAGGCGTTGGCGTCAATTGGAGAGGTGGGATTGTCCTGGGTCCATGATGCTTCATGTCCATTGATCCAGTGACGAACATGTACAGTCCTAGACTGGCTAGTGAGGAGGGGCCATGCTCTGATCAGCACCAAGGCCAGCTGTCCCAAAAGTGGTGCTCCTTTACCTAACATGCTCAAGCGTGGATTAGCTGAATTCTTCACCAGTTTGAGACCAGGGCAGCCTATTGTTACCCAACCCATTGTAGCTGGACTTCCACCGCTACTCACTGCGGGATGAAAAGGGAGCCACAGGCTTGCAGTGGAGGAGGTGTATCCACGTTGGACGTTCCACTATCTTTATCACCGTGGGAGTGGTCAGCAGATCTGGTAGGGACCTTCCCAGTGAAGTGAGGACCAACACTTCCTCTTCATGACTTTTCTCAGGACCCAATCACCAATGGACACCAACGGCACCTGTGAAGAAGGTACAGTAGGTGGCAGATCATTTGCTTCTTGAACACTTTTATTTTGCAGCATCTCTTTCATCCAATCAGCTAAAGTATTTTCTTCTTCTGACTGCTGCACTTGCTGCTCTATCATGGGCAGTCTAAATGTTCTACCATATGCTCTTTCAAATGGGCACCTTTATTTGTTGGGGTTATTCTCATATACAGTTTTACTAAATCTAAACATTCTGTCCAAGTTCTCCCTGTATGTTCCATAGTTTTCCTTAATCGAGAGTACACTGTCCCATTGCTTCGTTCCACTAATCCTGCACTACGATTTTTCAAAGTTATTTCTAGAGTTGCAGCTACTTTATTGATTTTTTTTCATTAGCAAAATGTGGCCCATTGTTGCCGTACAATTTTTCTGGAATGTCATGAGAAGGAATAATATATTTACACAAGACCTTTGCCACAGTAATTGCATCAGCACTCCACCCATTCAATAAGGGGCAGATCAATATTAAACAACATTTGTAATGCTGGACTTTGTTCAACTCAATAAAATTAATGTGGAAAAATTGGAAAGGATGACTAACTTGGGGAAACTGCCCTCTCTTAGGTCTGCAGTTCCCTTTAAGTATTGTGTTTGCAGCAATTAAGACATGATCTACAAAAAATCTTTGAGTAAGAATTGAATCCAAAGGTGCGAAAATGTCTGTGTATAATAGCTACCATTACCATCCCTCCTGTTGAGACATGGCAAGGGCCATGACTCAAAATTGCCATTGTTTTAAACAGATTTTTATATTTTTTTGGTAACACAGGTTTTCCACTGATAGTGTATCAGTGGTTTCAAAAGTAAATTTACCTCGGGTCCGGTGGAGACACATTCTGGCTGAAGCTGGGATGCAGCCTCAGCGGACATGCACACAATTTAAAAGAGAAAAATTTAAAAATGTCTTTTTTTATTATTTTTACCACAAAATAAGGTAAACAAGGAAGCTAGTGTAAATAGGTTGTGTACAAAACTACAAATAAAGCTCTCTATGGCAAAACCACTGTAACTTTCACTCAATGAAAAATGTTTCTCTTCTTGCATCAAGTTTTGTCATTGTTACACCCCCGAAAGCCACAACCCCACCATGATTGGTAGGTTCACCAGCTGCGCACACAACACCATAAAGTGCCATTCATATAAAACTTGAGGGCAGCACTATCATTTAACTTTCATAGTAGGGTAGGGCCCGCAAAATATCTTGGGGGCCGCAAATAGCCTATCTTCGAATTCAGTTTTTTCTGTAAGTCATCATTGGGTTTCACCTTGAGGAGCATATTTTGCATGTGATTTAGAACTTTTAAATCAAAAGGAGGGTTGGGGCTAGTGATTATATCAATATGGATATGCCATATTTATTGCTCCCTCCCTTGGCGGTTTTATCAGCGGACGCGTTTCCCAGGGAGACAGCATTTTTTTTCTTTTTCTGTTTGTTTTTCAAGTTTTTTCTTATGGCTCTCTTTCCACCTCTCACTTTCTTTAGACTGTTCTAAGCTGTTGTAGCTGTAGTTTCTTCATCTGTTTTTAATACAGCCACTGCTTGCATTACTTGAGCTGTCCCTCCTCCCTTTCTCTTTCTTGCCTATGCCAACCAACCGCTTGCCATCCTAAGATGTAAATCTTAATCTTGGCTTTTCCTTACCTCCCTGGAACACTTGCCATCAATCTTTCTACCAACCTGCTGCATCCTTCAACTGTTAACTTGCCATTTCAGCCATGTTATTTTTCTCTCTTCTTTTCCCCCATTTTTTAAGAAACATCATGCTGCCCGGTAAACATCGTTCCATAAAGTTTACATCCCCTCTAGGGCAGACTTACTGTTCCCGCTGTCCATTATGCTTTTCTACGTTTGTCCCTTACATATTACTTGTCCTTTTTGGTACCTAAGTCCTTATCCACTACCTTGTGTAGTTCACCGGAACACAGACTTCTGTTAGCATCATTAGGTTTCCATTCCTGACCTATGATTCCACAAGTAATGGCATTCACACTCGCATTCACTCACTCACACATTTATGGAACCCTATAAATAACCTCTTTAAAGGTAGAGTTACCTTAAAACCTCCTTCTGGAAGAGTAGCCTTAAACCTCTTTCTAGCGGAGTAGCCTTAAACCTCCTTGTGGCGGAGTAGTCTTAAAACCTCCTTCTGGCGGAGTAGCTTTAAAACTCCTTCTGGCGGAGTACCCTTAAACCTCCTTCTGGCGGAGTAGCCTTGAAACCTCCTTCTGGTGGAGTAGCCTTGAATCCTCCTTCTGGCGGAGTAGCCTTGCTTACCGGTTCAAGTGTTGTCTGGACGCCAGTTGTTAGTGGCTGTCGACAGACTTCAGTGTGTCCTCTCCCTCCTTGATGGGCGGTGGTTTGAAACTCCGACTCTATTAAAAAAGGCAAACAGACAAGGCTTCAAGTTTTACTTGCTGCAAGGGGAGCGATGGGGCCTCAGCCTGCTTCCAACAAACTCCAACTCGTGTTCCCTTGCAGCTTCTTTTTATCCACATAAATCACATGATGAGTGTATGAGTGTTTGTGTGTGTGTGTGTCTGTGTGACTGTTTGATTGACTACGTCTGTCTGATTGATTACATGTCTGACTGCTGACATCTGCTTTCAAGACAATGAGTTCAAAGGTAGAAGCAAGGTGGTGATGTTAACCAACTACAGTTTGTACAAAACGAGAACATATGAATGATTTCTTTAACAGTTGTGTGCCAAAAAGAAAAGAAAACGAGCATGCAGAAAGTTGATGCTCCGTGAATTTATTCCTCCCGCCATTGAGCTTTGGAGTTGCAACGCGAGAAGGGAGTTAACCCTGCATGTCCCGATCATGGTCAGGTGAATGGAGCAGGAATGGTTAACAAATGTCTTTCCAGTACTTCAAAACGATGTGTTCCCTTATTCTCGCCACAAGATCTCCAGAGGGAGGTACTTGCTCCCGGCGAGATCCTCTGAGGTGGAACACAAAAAAAAATCCAACTACAATTTTGCAACTAAATTCTCTCCAGGATAATGCAGATGTACTTTTTCACTTGTTGGAGATTATCTTTTCCCAAGTTTCCACTTGCAATTGCAAATGTTACTATATTTTTCCCATTTATAAATGTATCCAGTATATGGAATCATCAACTTCTAACTTCTGTAATATTCTGTAAACCTTAGATATGTTTCCACCCCCTGGGTCTGACCTATACACAAGGAATATCTTAACCATACACAGATTAGTTTGAGATTTTTCTTTTTTCATGTTTTTTTCTCAAGGTAATGTCTCAGATACAAGAAACTATAAAAGTCTTGGTTGGTAGTCTAAACTGATTCTTTAGTTCCTGGAATTATCGAAGTGCGCCCCCTTCATAAAGATCAGCGTGTATGATGAGCCCCCTTTCGGCCCCTTGTTTGAATCTTATGTCAAACACATTGGGTGGGAAATGTGAATCATATCCGATCCATTTTATAATCCAGAATGGTTCTTTATCTTTTCTTGTATTGACTATTCTGTGCTAAATCTTGATGGACACTTTTATTAATGGGTCGGTGTCTTTTAAAAACTGGGCCAAGCATATGTCCCCAATAATTCCTTGTAATGGAATATCACTTGATACCGTACATTCTACATTTTTCCATTTTGGTTTATAGGAAGGGTTACAGATTTCAACTAAAGTTTTTATCTGCACAGCTTGATATTTGGGAGAGCAAGGCCTCCTTTGTCTTTTGGTAGCTGGAGAGTCTTATATTGAATTCTCGGTCTCTTGGTCTGCCAAATAAATCTTTATTTGTCTAGTTCCTGAAATGTCCCTTTAGGGAGCTCTACTGGTATATTTTGAAACGGGTAAAGTAATCTGGGTAACACGTTCATTTTTTTTGTTTCCACCCTCTATCCTAATCCAAAAAAGGAAGCAGATTCCACCTTTGATTTTAGAGATTAAGGGAACATAGTTCTCTCATGTAATTGTCTCCAGAGTTATAGGAATGTTCACCCCTAAGTATTTAATTGTTTTTGAATTCCAATTTACGTTGAGTTCTTCCGTGATGGATTTGCTAGGGGAGTAATTAAATGACAAGATTTGAGTTTTGTGCGTGTTCAGTTTTTAATGTGATACTAGATCATATTCTCTCAGAGTTATGAGAAATTCTGGGAGAGTTTTGTATGGGTGCCCCATATTTTTCAGAATATCATCTGCAAACAGAGCAATTTCACCTTGATGCACTTAATCTTCTCATTTGATCTCGTTTGATCCATTGACTGAGTGGTTCGATAAAAAGACCAAATAACGGTGAGAGAGGGCAACCCTGACGACAACCCCTCTTTAGTTCAAAGCTGGATAGTCCTCTGTTGAGCCGTATTTTGGCAATTGGTTTATGATATAAGGCTTGTATGGTCTTAGTAAAATCACTATGGAACTGGAATCTCTCTAGTATGCTACATAAGAAAGGCCAACGGTATCAAATGCTTTCTCTGTGTCAAGCTCTAATTGGACAGCTTCTAGTCTGTTGTTGTTTATATAGTTAATTACATGTAGTGTTCTCCTGACATTGTATTGTGTTTGCCTTTGTTTGATAAAACCCGTTTTATCCAACTGATTAATATGCGGGAGTATTATTTCAAGGCGTTTTGCTAAAATAGAAGTGAAAAGTTTGTAGTGCACGTTTAACAAACGGATTGGCCGATAATTAGAGCAGTCTGTCGTGTCTTTCCCCTCTTTTGGTATTACTGTAATAATTGTTTCTCTTCAGGATGGAGGGATTTCTCCCTTCCTCAAGACCAAGTTAAATGTTCTGAGCATCAGTGGGGATAACAAATCTTTAAAAGTTTTCTACCACCATCTTATCAACCCATCAGAACCTGGGGTCTTCTTTAGTTTTAATCTAGAGATTGCCTTTTGAAGTTAATCTATGGATACATCAGCCACTACTATTTTATTCTAGTCTTCTGTGATTGTTGGGAGGCAGAGTGGTAAAAGCAAAGATTCAGGTGAGTTATCCCCTTTACGTTCCATCTATCCATAGATTTTTGGTAATAGTTTCCAAAGCTATTATTAATATCCTGAAATTTGTATTTGATGTCTTTAGTCGTTGGGTCTTTAATTTTGTATATTGCCCTCTCTGCTTGTTGTTTTGTCAACCTATATGCTAAAATTTGGACTGCTTTACTACCTACTTCATAATACCTCTGTTTTAAAAAAAAATTCTGAATCTCTATATGATAGATTTCCATAATCTGTTTTTTAATTTCCCTAATTCTCTGATTAATTGGGTGTGTTTCTTATGTTTTCTTTCCAGGTCTTCAATACTTTTTCTAATTTGTTCAATTTTTCTCATTCTAACTTTTTGTGACGTGTCAGTTTAGCAATGATCTTCCCTCTCAAGACTGCTTTACCTGCATTCCAAATCATGACAGGGGAGACTTCCCCATTATTATTCTCTGTTGCGTATAAATTTGTCTTCTTAGAGTTCTTCTTTCATTTTCTCTTTAAGTACATTCAAATGAAGCTTCCAAGAAAACAGGTTTTTACTGATTTTTTTTAAGTTTAACTCCAAATAAACAGGGCTTTGGTCTGAGAGATCCAATAACCCAATTTTACATTACTTTTAAAAAACAATATCTTGACGAAACATAAAAAAACAGTCAATTCTTGAGTATGTTTTATGTGGTGGAGAATAAAACGTGTTGTTTGGTTTAACTCCCTTCATACGTCACAGATGCCCATTTCTCTTGTAATCTTTTCCACTATTTGTGATATGGTGTTGTTTTGTGTCTTACCTAAAGTGCCCCCGACATGCCTATAAACATTTTAAAATAGATATTGTTATGAAAACTACATATGATATTATTCAGTTCAATGTATATACGAAAAAAAAATGTGCGGAGAGTTGTCATTCAAAGTTGCGGAAGTCTCACTCGACATCCCAGTGGCAGCCACATTGCCTGCAATGTCATTTACAGATGTCATACTGGTGCAGTCGCCATTGAGAAGACACTGTGCCATCTGCTATGGGAGAAGAACAACAGGGATTTTCGGATTTTTCCGATGCCCTTTCTTACAGCTCTTTACCAAGAAGAAAACATCTCACAATCGAATGACGTGACCGGGACAATATTACTCTATCGTTTAAAGCCATATTTAGATGATATGCAGATTACTTCTAACAACAGACTCCCCAATAGTATGTAATACAGTATGTAGCGTACTCAGGAGGATCCATGCCGGGCGAACTAACTACTTCAGGGATGAACAACGCCACCGGTAAGCGATGACAACATTGCAGCTGAAGGGGTCTTCTGCCATTTGTGGGACGACTTTCTTCTTTTGTTTGGGCATATTATAAACACCTCTTTGTCTTCTTTAATTCACATGTTGTAGAAAAACTCAAAGTATATGGCGTTTATAAGTCAAAACTTTATCAGGATAGGGAGCTCTGTTATTTTGCTGTCTACAGCATGACTGCTCAACCTTTTTTTTTTTCAAATGTTTTCATCATTACCAGGTAAGGATAACCTGATGTTTACCTTTCATATCATCTGAAGTAAAACATAATCATATCAGAATCAGAATCAGTTTTATTGGCCAAGTGTTAAAAAGCACACAAGAAATTTTTCTCCGGCCGTCGGTGCTGCCTTGGTATGACATTCAGAACAAAGAACAAGAGACATTTCTGTCTATAGGAACTATTTCTTATAAGAGTCGTGCAAAATGTAAAATCTTCTTTTAGAACAGGTAAGAGATAAGTGTGTGAATGTCCCATATTGTGTTAAGATTGTACAGAGTGCCTTTACCCGTTCGCAGTTCCTGTTATAGACCAGTGCAATGAAAATTGTGCAAAGGGAGCAGTTTAAAGTGACATGTGATGTTTTTTTTTTTTTTTTTTTTCTTCAAACAGACTTGGCAGCAGAACTCTGTGAGAAGAGTCATTAATGACATTGCTCTCACCATATACACTTAGAACATTCATGCAGTATTTTTAAGATTGAAATCAGGAATTGAACACACTATCGCAGTCATTGGAATTCAGCTTGGAGTGACTCTTAAGCAACAGCAGGCGTCGCCCATGCGTCATTAATGATCCCAGATCGTTTGTTGCTTCCCAGCAGCTTTATTGGAGGGGAAAATGTCAACACTGGGCCTCTTCTAACTCTCTGGTGACTTCATGGGGAGGCCAGGTCAACTAATAAATCCATCGAGACTAGTTTAACTAATAAATCAATTTTAACAATAAATCCATTGCTCTCACTTATTCCGAACTGCTGCATCAAGTCATGCGGTACACAGATTTTCAGTCATTTGGATTTTCTCGCTGAAAGGTCTTTGTTATTGCAAAGTCCCGTGATGGCAGTGAGAGGATCTTCATAGTGAAGAAAATAAGTATTTGAACACCCTGCTATATTGCAAGTTCTCCCACTTAGAAATCATGGAGGGGTCTGAAATTTTCATAAAAATCGTAGGTGCATGTCCACTGTAAGAGAGATAATCTAAAAGGAAAAATCCAGATATCACATCGTATGATTTTTTTTAACGATTTATTTGTGTGATACAGCTGCAAATAAGTATTTGATCACCTGTCTATCAGCTAGAATTCTGACCCTCAAGGACCTGCTTGTCCGCCTTTAAAGGTCCACCTCCACTCCATGTATTATCCTGAATCAGATGCACCTGTGTGAGGTCGTTAGCTGCATAAAGACACCTGTGCACCCCATTTGTTCGAGAGCACCCGCCCAATAAAAAACAGTCCTCCCTCTACCTTTGTTCTCTCCTTAAAATATCTTCCTACTCAATGGCGTGGACAGGAGGTTCCCCTCTCATCTTTTCCACAGGTACCCTCCCTTTTCCTCCTAACCTATGTCACTTCTCCCTCTCTCTGGCCCTGGGAAGTCTGTGGGCATTGAATACTTGGGTGCAATAAACCAATAAATGCAGATTTCTAACCAGGACCCCAGGTGATAACCCCAGGTGGTTACCTGTGAGGTTGCTAACTGTAAAGGCCCCAAATGGCCAAAGAATTCCTTTGAAGTAAACCTTAGAGTTCCTTTGAAGTACAATTAATCGGGACTTTGTCTATCTCACTTTATAAACTCTGACCTTAATCCTCCTCACTCAGGTTTTATCCAATGCAATGCTGAAATACACTGGATAACCCCAATTAATGAGTTCCCAAAAAATCATTACAAACAGAGAGGCACGTGATCTGAAGTAACAACCCAGTATTAGCCCCCCAAAAAGTATTAACTAAAATTTGGTTTGTTTAAGTGTTTACTTAATCAAGAAATCCCAAAATGTTCACAGGCATCTACTTAATGTTAAACACAAACGAGGAAAAAAAAAATATTCTAAGGGCGAAACATTTCCTGTGTCCCCTTGTCACCCTTGAGGCACCACGTGAACACCGACCAGGCAGCCAAATGAACCAAAATGTCAGCTCATGCTCATAAACTTAAATTTATGTATTTGAGCAGTAGCAGCTTCCAGAAAAACCTGCTCCCACATCGCAAAAACATGCAACATTAATTTGACACTAAATTGCCCCTAGATCTGATTGTGAGTGCGGCTGTTTGTCTCTATGTGCCCTGCAATTGGCTGGCAACCAGTTCAGGGTGTACCCTGCCACCTGCCCATTGCCAGCTAGGATAGGCTCCAGCACTCCGGCGTCCCTTGTGAGGATAAGTGGCTAAAAAATGGATGGATGCATGGACAAAATATGTCGAATGTGTCAACTGCTGATACCACGTATCTCTACTTACCCAAAGATCATCGCTTTGTAATGCCAAGGAGCCAAAGCCAAAAACTTTCCATTTCGTTTGCCATTTCTTTAAACCCTTTTTTACCCCTTTCCAGGGCCAATTTGTGCTGGGCAAATAGCTCTAATCCATTTCCTTTCTGGTATATCAATTCTTTGGTGGTATTCCAGCTAATCTCTCCCCAAGAGTGATCATATTGGTTGTTTCCTTTTCCGTTGTCATTCAAATTTGATGGAGCCCTATGTTTTTTCGATCTTTGGTGGATGCTACACGCTCTTTATCTGTTTTTCCTTCATTGGAGCGCCATTTTCGATTTTCGTCTTCTTTCAGGTCAATAATCTTGGTTTTCTAATCTAAATTTACCCTGTAATCGTTGGCCTTCGTCTTATACATGAACATGTATATTGTCCCCAGTCCGTATTTTGAATTCGTTGTATAATAAGTGCACAATCACCTTTAACCACCAATCTCTTCAGGGTATAGAACAGCAAGTAATTATCATTTAAAGTTAGATTGGTAGATGAAGTATTGTCCCTTGATGATTTTCCTACTCAGCCCCATGTTCACAAAGAATAGTCTTATATTGTGGACACAAATATGGCAGTAAAATTGAGTGTCCTAAAACACCTTTAAATGTAATCATTGTAACATTGAGATTCAACCCTTTGATAGACCGGTCTTGGGTTTCTGGGTTTAGCTACGGTTGTTGGACTACTGACCGGGTCATTACGGTTCTTGCTGACCCGGTCGTTCTGCAGGTGCCCGTCCGAGTTCCCTTGTGGCATGTTGTAGGTCGATGCTTCTGGACTTTTTTCCCCCTCTATCCAAGGCTTTATTATCGCCGGCAGCGCCCCAACCATGCAAAGCAGGGTCAGCAGATGCCAGGTCGCTCTCTGTTGGTCTTGCCCTTTGTGGCTGAAGATGTTTTCTGTCCTCCTCCTCGGCAATCTGAACTGGTCTGGGGTCATCTCTTTTAGGTCCAAGTTCATAACAGTTTATTATCCGGTTGCATTGTGCTCCATTATGTGGCTCAAGTCTCTCCTGAAATCAAAGGGAATATTTGCAAGAGCAGCAGCCCAAACCCCACAACCAGAGAGAAGGCTGAGAGAACTTTCTGTCACTTACAGTTCACTATTATCTACTCTGAACAGTTTTCTTCCAATTCAAAGTATTACTTTTGTTTCCCACAATCCAATTATAGCCTCTTAACACATTACATATTAGGGAACCATTTTAATCAATTTGCCAACAAAACATAGGGACCACATACAATACTATTTTAAACCCCCCTTTTAATGAATGTTTGACTTTAGGCTATGAAAAGAGTAGTATAGGAGTTCTTTAACTGTATCAATGATTTGAACCACTAAATTTTCAGTACAAACAAACCCTGGAATCTTGCACAGCGACTGAAACCCTCTGAATCTTAATTATAAACAAGTTGCACTGTTTGAGGGGTTTAAAGTGTCCCCTCTGGATTATCACAATTGGTCAATCTGGTGTCAAGACAACTTCAAATGTTCATCTCCTCCAATATTATTTGCCAGATGGACACGCACACCATCCAAAAATGTTTGTGGATGAAATCACTCTGGTCTTATAAGTTTCTTCCGAAACATACACCTGAGGAGGTAGTGGTCTCGATCTAAGGTCCCTCAGGAGCCGTCATTGGTCCTCCTCACACAGCTCCTCCTAGTTACTCATGTAAAAAAGAAACATACATTTTACAGGGAACAGTTTAAGTCATGCACAGTAAACGTATCACTGACCACGAAAATACAACAAGACAGTAATCCCTCTCTACTTCGCACTTCACCTATTGCGGCTTCAGAGCATCACAGTTTTTTTTTCACCCCCCCTCCAAAAAAAAAAAACCAGATCGGCTTACATTATGTACTATATTACTTCAAGAATAAATGATATTTTAAAAAACGCCATCCAAAATGAGATGCAAAAGTTAGCAATCAATGCTGTTTCTTTTGAAGGGGGTAGTAAGGTTCCAGTTTCTTTATTACTTTCAGGATGGTGTTTTGATGAGGAAGTATAGGTTGCCAGAAATTCCCAAGGAGGATGAATGGAAATTACATCATCAAATTCTGGTTCCAAACGTTTTTTGACAGCATGTACTTTCATTAACACATGAAATTCCGTTGGCAGGTCATCTGGGGTCAAACAAAACTTGTGAGTGAATATTAGCACATTTTTTTTTGGCCCAGCATAAGGAAAGATGATGCTGAATTTTGTAAGACCTGTCATGCATGCCAAGTTGTTGGTAAACCAAATCAGAAAATTCCTCCTGCTCCTTTAAAACCTATACCAGGTTTCAAGGAACCTATCAGTCGCATTATCATTGATTGTGCTGGTCCACTGCCAAAAAACAGATCCGATAATCAGTATCTTATCACTATCATGTGTCCTTCTACCAGATTTCCGGAGGCTATTCCTATCCGTCGGATTGTTCATCCTGTGATCATTAAGACTTTGATCAAATGTAATCTTAGTTGGGTTGCCAAAAGGTGTCAAGTCTGATCAGGGCTCAAATTTTGTCCAAGGTTCAACAAGCAATGTATCAGTTGGGTATAGAATAGGTTAAGTCCAGTGCTTGTCATCCAGATTCACAGGGAGCTTTTGAGAGATTTCATCAAACTTTGAAGAATATGATCAAGACCTATAGTTTTGAGACAGAGAAAGATTGCGATGAGGGTGTGAATTTGTTTTGTTTTTTTGGTGTCAGGGAATCAGTTCACGAAAGTTTAGGGTTCAGTCCTTTTGAGCTTGTTTTTGGTCACAAAGCATCTGAAAGAGCAATGGCTCAGTCACAATCTTGACATAAACCTTTTTACACTATGTTTCTACGTTTTGGAACAGGCTTTCAAAAGCTTTTGAGTTGGCCTGACAAAATCTAAAAACTTCTCAAGCCAAAATGAAACAAAATTATGGCAAAAAGTCAAAAGAAAGAATTTTTATTCCTTGTGAAAAACTGTTAGTTTCACTTTCAATTACTGGCCATCCACTGAGACCTAAATATCAGAGTCCATATCCAATAAACAAAAAAGTTAGCGACACAGACTACATTGTCCTGATTTCTGGCCGTCGTAAGAACAAAAGGTTATGTCATGTGAACATGATTAAGAAATATCATGATAGGGTTGAAACCAAACATATCAGTTGTATTGCTACAACACTCTCGTCATCAGTTACAGATTGTATGAATGATGATGATCCAAGCATCACTGACAACGCTGATGATGTTGTTAGTGCTGTCAAGTTTGATTATTTGAGTGATAATGCTTCACCAAAGTTGCGCAATTCTGTTGTGTTAGCTCAGGTTGATGAGAAATTAACACATTTGTCAGCTGACCAGAAAGATGAAATGTCACATTTGCTTTTTGAGTTTTCTCACCTGTTTCCAGATGTTTCTAGCCGCAGATGCCTGGTTAGTCATGATATAGATGTGGGTTATGCTGTCACTGTGAAACAACACCCATATCGAATGAATTCTGCGAAGTGTGAGATTCTGCGGAAGGAGGTGCAGTACATGCTGGACAATGACATTATTCAGCTATTCAGATATTCCACGTTCCACAGTGTCAGAGGGAATCTCAATGAGATTCCTGGGCATGGTAGGCTATTACAGGAAATTTGGGGGGAAAAAGTTAGATTTAAGAGGGATGGCAGTTGTCAAGCTGCATTTGAAAGGGTCAAAGCCATACTCGTGAATTCTCAAGTGTTACAGGCACCAAAGTTTGAGAAAGAATTTAAATTGATGCAAGTGATATAGGTGCAGGTCGTGTCCTGATGCAAGAGGATCACTTAGGTCTTGATCATCCGGTGTGCTACTTTTCCAAAAAGTTTGAAAAACACCAAATAAATTATTCCACCATTGAAAATGAGACTCTGAGTCTTTTACTGGCTTTGCAACATTTTGAAGTGTACGGAGGTACTACAACATTTCCAATTGAAGTCTTTACTGATCACAATCCCTTAACTTTTCTTCACCAAATGAAGAACAAAAATCAGAGGCTTATGAGATGGAGTTTGAGTTTCCAAGGATTCAATCTTGTGATCAGGCACATTAAAGGTCAAGACAATGTTTGTGCTGATGCACTTTCCAGAGTGTAAAGTTGTGTTTGATGTTCGATATTTCTGTTGTATTTTTCACTCGCACAGCTCGGGGAGCGAGCTCACGAATCCCCTGAGCCCTGGAGCTGTGCCGCTCACTGCTGTGTATGGAAGTATTCCTCCGTCTACCTGATCAACCTAAGGGCTGACCCGCTCACAGCTGTGTACGGAAGTATTCCTCCATACCCCCCATCAACCGAGTGGCCGAGCCGTCACGGCTGTGCCGCTCACGGCTGTGTATGGAAGTATTCCTCCGTCTTCCTGATGAACCGAGCGGCGGAGCCGCACGTGGCTGTGCCGCTCACAGCTATATATGGAAGTATTCCTCTGTCTTCCTGATCAACCCATACTGCTATTTCTTCATCAGATGAAGATAAATCTGGTAAATCAGCGTTGCGCATAAATGGTGTCCCATGTAATTGAGCCTTTCTTGCGGCGAATAACAAGTCACATACTCGCACATAGGACATGTGACTCGTGAAAATGGCAGCGCCCCTGAAAATTCATAATTGTCACCAAAAATCTTCTCAAGACACAAGAGGATTTAACATCACATTGTCAAACTAGAGTTCATATTACATGACCTATTGGATACATGTTAATGCAAACCAGTGGATTTCCCCTTTAAGGGGGAGAGAGTTATGTGTGTGTACTTTTTTTCTTTATTTTCCTTTCTTACTTTTATGTTATTATGATGCAGAATTCTGGAATGTTCCAAGGAGTGCCTATTGAAGGACGAGAAGGACCGTCACCAGAGCTTCTTTCCATCGCTCCTTGGACAAGTATACAAGTACACACCACACTGCATTCTGCCTTTCATCCTTGGACATTTCTGGAACATTTGTTGACTTGGAATATTGGTTGTTCAACACTAGTATTCGTGTTTTGGCTCAGCTACTCGGTCTTTGAACTTCTATTTTGTGTTAGTTGTTTTATCGTTTTTGTGTTGTATTGTGTGTGTAATTAAATTGTCTCAAATGCAATACAACTGCTTTGTCATATTTTGCTGGTTTGAGCGAGGGGATTTCAGTCTAAATTCATACAACAAAAGTGGGCATACATTGATACAATTGGCATCCCACGAGGCGTACGAGATGAGTAGAAGTTGGCTAACCACATTGCTGCAAGATGGGAATCCATCTTAATATGGATAACCCCAAATAAAAACGACAGCCACATACACATTCATTTCACTGTACGGAAACTAGGTAACTATACTGAAGCAGGCTTTCTTGCCATAAGAGAACAACTAGCTGCAACCTCACTCATGGCATTCCAGAACCACATAGCGGTTGACATGCTCCCCCACGGAGCGGTTGAAGATGGATAGATGGATGGACGGACGGAAGTAATGGAAATCGCGTGGGGCCAATATGACTGCCAGTTGTTCAGATAAAGTTATGCAGTAGCGCCTCTCACTTTTATTGAAGGTGTGGCTAAAGTAGGCCACCATGTGTTCACCTTCCGGCCCCAGCTGTGACAGCACGACTCCCATGCTGACATCGCTTGCATCTGTGTCCAGCAAAAAGGGCAGGGCTAGGTCCGGGTTTGCTCGGAAAGGGCCATTCATGAGGGCTCTCTTGGGGTTGGTTAAAGCATCTTGGCAGTCCGACAACCACACAAAAGGCTGATTGTTCTGGAGGAGGCAGAACAAGCAAGCGCCAACACAAGAAAACCCCTTCACAAACTTCTGATAATAAGAGGCTTGTCCCAAGACGCTCTTCAGTTCTGTCTGGTCCTTTGGGACTGGCCAGTCTCAATTTACTCTAATGTTCTCCTCTAATGTGCTGATATCCATATGGTCCAGCCACTGCCCAAGGAATTCCACTTGTTGCCACACAAAGTGGCACTTCTCCGGGTGCAGCTTCAGTCCAGCTGCTGCAATGATTATGTCATGAGCATGGGACAAGGGATTGGACCAAAATGCAGGACTCTGAGGTAGTGCCATGATATCGAGGGTGGTTTTATTCCAGACAGAGATTATAATCAGGTAAGCAGTCCAAAAATCTTAAAAGCACAAAAACATATGGCAAAAGGCAAGGTCCAAAAACATGAAAATGAGGTCGGATAACTACTCGGAAAATACAAGACTTAACTAGACTTGGCTGTGGTGGCACAGGAACTTTGGACGTGACAACAAGGCAAATATACATCAAGAAACTTGTATACTCACGTAGACTAAACAACGAACTGGCAATTAGCAATACTACACACAAGGCTTTAATACATGGCATAATTAGAATGAGGCGCAGGTGAAGAGCTGCTGCCGGAGGTGGTGTTCTACCAGGTGAGTGAGACCCAACTCATTCTCATTGAGGGCTAAAATGTCCTTATCGTCCCATACAACCTGTCACATTCACTTCTGCAGCTCTTCAGCCAAGTCGATGCAGTTCTTTTCCCAGACAGAGTAAATTGCCTCTGTCCAATTATCCATCGACGGACTTGGAGCATGCACTGCTGCTGTGGGAGGACTGGATGATGCTGCACCCACTTCTGTGGTGGGTATCGCAGGGCAAGCGAAATCTGCCCGTCCAGCTCATAGCTGTTCTGGGGCTTGTTACTTTAACTCACCTCACGGTCTGGCCATGTTGGAGCAAGTGGACTCTGCCCATTCTAACAAATGACTATCGAGGGGTCGATGACGCTGCCCCCCCCTTTCAGACTGCTCCCCTCCAGTTGTGCAGATGCCGTGGCGGCAGACAATATGGCAGTAATCTGTTGCTAGGGCGTAGGCATCTTAACACACCGACCACTTAGAAGGATGAGCTCTCCATCTCCCATGTCCACTGCACGTTTTGTGGCTCTCAAGAAATCCTAACCCAGCATGCAGATTGGTAGATGAAGTATTGTCCCTTGATGATTTTCCTACTCAGCCCCATGTTCACAAAGAATAGTCTTATATTGTGGACACAAATATGGCAGTAAAATTGAGTGTCCTAAAACACCTTTAAATGTAATCATTGTAACATTGAGATTCAACCCTTTGATAGACCGTTTCAGTTCATGCGTTTGATCCAGGTTTGACTTTTTTTTTTTACATTTAAAACCCATCTCAGACATGAGTCTGCCAGTAAAAGAGTCCAGGGTTAAATGTTCACTCCATATGACAGACTGCTGACTGGGTTTGGAAAAATTAGCTCTCTTCGTTTGTACAAATCTAATCCACCGTCTTCTGAGGCTTTGGTCTTTGGGAAAATAATGTAAACTGTGACCTGAATAATTCAAATTGCTACAAAACCGAACCACACATGTTTTCACAATTTTTACAGATTGTTTGTAGCATACAATCACTGAGGAATTCTCGAAATGAATGGGGTTTTCTTTGCCATCAACAGGCAATGGTACAACTAAAACCTAGTCCCACAACACCAGGTCTCCTAGCTGTGACATCAGATGTAAGCCACACGAAAGGAGGCGTTTTTCAGGTAAACTAGGAAACTAGGTCAGCGGCATGGTGGATCAGCTGGAAAGCATTGGCCTCACAGTTCTGAGGTCCCGGGGTTCAATCATTCTGTGTGGAGTTTGTATGTTCTCCCCGTGCCTGCATAGATTTTCTCCGGGCGCTCCGGTTTCCTCCCACATCCTAAAAACACGCAACATTAGACAGTCTAAATTGCCCCTAGCTGTGACTGTGAGTGCGGCTGTTTGTCTCTATGTGCCCTGCAATTGGCTGGCAACCAGTTCAGAGGGTACCCTGCCTCCTGCCTGTTGACAGGATAAGCGGCTCAGAAAATGGATGGATGGATGGATGCAGGTAGAAAGGTTTTCCAAAATTTTGAGTTCAACTTTGGGGGTGGCTATTATACATGAGTTAGCATTATTCATGAGAAATGACGTCCATATAGGTCAGGGAGAGAAGCGAGTTCCCATTTTAGTATTATTCAAATAATTCAAAAATTGTAATTTCTATGAATAAAAGTAGTATTCACTATTTAATTTTAGAAATGGGATTTGACAGATTTACTTAAAATAACTAAGTTGCAGTAATGTACAACTGTGCCAATATGAATTGTTTTTTATTTCTATTACACAAATACACATTTGCTAAATTTGTACCGGAATTAGTAGACACAAATCTCATAGGGAGCACAAATTTCTGGCTCCTTCCAACAACGGTTGTCGTATGTTTTGTTTAGCACAGTTTCTATATCTGGATGAAACTGTGTATACCACTGTGTGCCACTGGCATTGTATCTATGGATTTATATCATCACTAACAAATCGTACTCATCGGTACTAACTTAAAAAAAAAACATTTTAAAAAATATTTGATATATTTGGGTGAATGGCAACAACTTGCTCCAGAAATTAATATGACTGTTGTGTTTGTGCTGTGTTTAACACCCTATTCTGAAGTAAATAAAATGTGAAATTAAATGTCATTAAACATGTGTTTGTTTTAAAAATGCTTTATTTTTCATTTAGTTTTAATGGGTCATTTTTTTTTGTTTTTTTTGTCATGAAGGTGTGCACTTATCATTGCAAACTTGCATCCAAATAGTTTATTTCATTGCTTTTTAAGGCCAGTTACAGCACTTGCAGGAGTCCCAGTAGATGAGACCGGACTGGCAACGGTGCATGTAGGTGATTCCCTTGAAGCATTGGAAATAGGTGTGACTGTCAGCTGGGTTCTCATACAGGCCATCAGGGCGGCCACGACAGAAACCCGCAATGGGGTCCCTGGTGGTAGTTGGAGCCGGGGTGGTGGTAGGTTTAGGTGCAAAGCCTGCAGAGTCAGATATGAAAATTGTTTTGTAAATAACTGAACTCCACTGAAAATAACGATGTGAGTAGACAACTTCACTGTTGTCACATTTCTTGGAACATGAAACTGATATGGAAGCCATTACAGAAAGTCAGACCAGGGACAGTATTCACCCATTGACATCCTCAAATGGTTGATGAGAGGATAGGAGCCGGCTGAACAGAAGGATCCAACAAAGTCATCCATGTCAAGAGTCCACACATGAGCGCCTCCTAGGTTCAAGCCTGTCATCCACTCAACCTAAATAGGATTATGATCAAAATTACTGTTAGAGAGCTAAAAACACAAAATTGTATATATCATGAATTCTGGGTCTAGTTGGTTTTCTGAAAATGTACTGCACCTACTGGTAACTTGTTTGACATATAGCAACAAAATATATACTGAAAATGTGCATTAATCTGGTTAGTCATATTGGACAGCGTTCGAACAGCTCCTTCCCTCTCGCAATAAAGTCATTAAATTCTTGATCAAAGAACCTACTATTTTTCTGCCATGTGGCATGTTAGGACACTCACTCATATCCTGCTGGTCCAATCAGTATTAGTAACACAGTGAAGAAAATGGGGATTTGAACACCCTGCTATATAAATTCACTTAGAAATCATGGAGAGGTCTGAAATTTTCATTGTAGGTGTATGTTCACTGTGAGAGCGATAATCGAAAAAGAAAAATCCAGAAATCACTATGTATGATTGTTTTAACAATTTATTTGTGTGCTACAGCTCCAAATAAGTATTTGAACACCTGAAAAAAACAATGTTAATATTTGGTACAGTCGCCTTTGTTTTCCAATTACAGAGGTCAAACGTTTCCTGTAATTGCTCACCAGGTTTCCACACACTGCAGGAGGGATTTTGGCCCACTCCTCCACACAGATCTTCTCTTGATCAGACAAGGTGTTTGAGCTGTCACTGAGAAATACAGAGTTTAAGCTCCCTCCAAAGATTTTCTATTGGATATACAGTACGTCTGGAGACTGGTTAGGCCACTCCAGAACCTTGATATGCTTCTTACGGAGCCACTCCTTGGTTTCCCTGGCTCTGTGCTTCGGGTCATTGTCATGTTGAAAGACAGAGCCACGACCCATCAATGCTCTGACCGAGGGAAATAAGTTGTTCCCCATAATCTCACAATATATGACCGCGGTCATCCTCTCTTTAATACAGTGCAGTTGTCCTGTGGCATGTGCAGAAAAGCACCCCTAAAGCATGATGATACCACCTATATGCTTCACAGTAGGGATGGTGTTCTTGGGATGGAACTCGTCATTTGTCTTCCTCTAAAAACGGTCAATAGAATTATGACCAAAAAGTTCAATTTTGGTCTCATTTGACCACAAAACATTCTCCCATGACTCCTCTGTATCATCCAAATGGTCACTGGCAAACTGAAGACGGGCCTTGACATGTGTTGGTTTAAGCAGGAGAACCTTCCATGCCATGCATGATTTCAAACCATGACGTCTAAGTGTATTACTAACAGTCACCTTGGAAACGGTGGTCCCAGCTCTTTTCAGGTCAGTGATCAAGTCCTGTTGTGAAGTCCTGGGCTGATTCCTCACCTTTCTAAGGATCATTGAGACCCCACGAGGTGATATCTTGCATCCACTCCGATTGACATTGACTGTCATGTTTAGCTTCTTCCATTTTCTAATGATTGTTCCAACAGTGGACCTTTTTTCACCAAGCTGCTTGGCAATTTCTCCGTAGGCCTTTTCAGCTGTGTAGAGTTGTACAATTTTGTCTCTGGTGTCTTTAGACAGCTTTTTAGTCTTGGCCATGTTACAAGTTTGAATCTTACTGATTGTATGTTGTGGACATGTGTCTTTATGCAGCCAATGACCTCACACAGATGCATCTGATTCAGGATAATAACATGGAGTGGAGGTGGACTTTGAAAGGCGGACTATCAGATCTTTGAGGGTCAGATTTTCTAGCTGATAAATAGGAGCTCAAATACTTATTTGAAGCTGTATCACACAAATAAATCATTAAAAAAAATCATACATTGTGATTTCTGGATTTTCCATCCATCCATCCATCCATCCATCCATCCATCCATCCATCCATCCATCCATCCATCCATCATCTACCGCTTTTCCGGGTCGGGTCGCGGGCGAAGTAGCTTCAGCAGGGATGCCCAGACTTCACTCTCCCCAGCCACTTCTTCCAGCTCTTCCAGAGGGATCCCAAGGCATTCCCAAGCCAGCCAAGAGACACAGTCTCTCCAGCGTGTCCTGGGTCGTTCTCGGGGTCTCTTTCCAGTGGGACATGCCTGGAACACTTCACCAGGGATGCGTCCAGGAGGCATCCAAATTAGCTGCCCCGGCCACCTCATCTGGCTCCTCTCAATGCGGAGTAGTAGTAGTAGTAGTGGCTCGGCACTGAGGCCCTCCTGGATGACCGAGCTTCTCACCCTATCTCCAAGGGAGAGCCTGGACACCCCGCGGAGGAAACTCATTTCGGCCCCTTGTTTCCGGATCTTGTTCTTTCGATCACGACCCAGAGTTCATGCCCAAAGGTGAGGGTAGGAACGTAGATTGACTGGTAAATTGAGAGCGTCACCTTTCGACTTAGCTCACTCTTTACCACAATGGACCGATACAAAGTCCGCATCACTGTATACGCTGCACCAATCCGTCTGTTGATCTCCCGCTTCAATTTTCCCTCACTCGTGAACAAGACCCCAAGATACTTGAACTCCTCTTGAGGAACGATCTCATCCCCGACCTGGAGACAGCACGGCACCCTTTTCCGACTGAGGACCATAGTCTCGGATTTGGAGGTGCTGATTCTCGTGCCAGCCGCTTCACACTCGGCTGCGAATCACTCCAGTGAGAGCTGGAGACAACGGCTTGATGAAGCCAACAGGATCATTCAGTCATCTGCAAAGAGCAGAAATACGATGCTGAGTCCACCAAACCGGACACCCTCTACGCCTTGCCTGCGCCTAGAATTTCTCTCCATAAAAGTTGGCAAAGTCCAATGCTCACCAGAAACAAGTCCGACTTCTTGCTGGCAATGCGGACCAAACTCTGACAGTGGTCGTACAGGGACCAAACAGCTCGTATCAGGGGATTCAGTGCCCCATACTCCCAAAGAACCCCCCACAGGACTCCACGAGGCGCACGGTCGAATGCCTTCTCCAAATCCACAAAACACATGTAGACTGGTTGGGCAAACTCCCATGCACCTTCAAGGACCCTGCCATGGGTGTCGAGCTGGTCCACTGTTCCACGGCCAGGACAAAAACCACATTGCTCCTCCTCAATCAGAGACTCGACTTCTCGACGGACCCTCCTCTCCAGTACCCCTGAGTACACCTTACCAGGGAGGGTGATCCCTCTATTGTTGGAACACACCCTCCAGTCACACTTCTTGAAAAGGAGGATCACCACCCCAGTCTGCCAATCCAGAGGCACTGTTCCCGATGTCCACGCTATTTTGCAGAGGCATGTCAACCAGGACAGCCCCAAAACATCCAGAGCCTTTAGGAACTCCGGGTGAATCTCATCCACCCCTGGGGCCCTGCCACCTAGGAGCTTTTTAACCACCTCAGTGACCTCAACCCCAGAGATAGAGGAGCCCGCCTCAGAGCACCCAGACTCAGCTTCCTTGTGGGAAGGCATGTTGGTGGAATTGAGGAGGCGTTCGAAGTATTCTCCCCACCGACTCTCAACATCCCGAGTTGAGGTCAGCATTGCCCCGTCCCCACTATACACACAGTTGACAGTGCACTGCTTCCCCCTCCTGAGACGCCAGACCAGAATTTCCTCAAAGCCGTCCTGAAGTCGTACTCATCAAACTCCTCCCACGCCCGGGTTTTTAGCTCAGCGACTACCGAAGCGGCACTCCGCTTGGCCAGCCGATACCCATCAGCTGCCTCGGGAGTCCCACAGGCCAGAAATGCCCGATAGGACTCCTTCTTCAGCTTGATAGCATCCCTCACTGTTGGTGTCTACCAACGTGTTCAGTGGGACTCTTTCTAGGCATGAAACCACATGCTCGCAGATACTGACTTGTGTTCTGAGTCTACCCTCCACTACTCTTTCCCATAACTTCATTGTGTGGCTCATCAACTTTATTTGTCTACAGTTGCCACAGCTCTGCAAGTCGCCTTTGTTCTTAAAATGTGAACTAGCATACTTTTCCTCCATTTTTCAGGCATCTTCTCGCCCGCTAGTATTCCGTTGAATAAGGTGGTCAGAAACTCCACAGCCACCTCTCCAAATTGCTTCCATACCTCCATTGATATGTCATCAGTACCAACCGCCTTTCCATTATTCATCCTTTGTCGTGCCTTTCAAACTTCCCCCTTGCTAATCATTGCCACTTCTTGGTCCTTCACACTTGCCTCTTCTACTCTTCCTTCTCTCCTATTTTCTTCATTCATCAACTTCTCAAAGTATCCGTCTATTTAGCACACTACAGGCACAAACAACACATTTTCTTCTTATCCTTAATCACCCTTATCTGCTGCACATCCTTCCCATCTCTATTACTCTGTCTGGCCAACCTGTAGAGATCCATTTCTCCTTCTTTTGTGTCCAACCTAATGTACATGTGTACATACGCCTCTTGTTTAGCCTTCACCACCTCTAACATTGCCCTATGTCACATCTCAATGTGTCCTTTAACCTCTCCCAGTGTCCCACTTCTTCCCTAATCTCTTTCCTTGTATGACTTCCTGTATTTTGGGTTCCACCATCAGGTCTCCTTCTCCCCTTTACTACCAGAAGATACACCAAGTACTCTTCTGCCTGTCTCTCTGATCACTTGGCTGTAGTAGTCCAGTCTTCCGGGAGCACCTCCTATCCATCAAGAGCCTGTCTCACCTCTTTCCGAAAGGCTGCACAACATTCTTCCTTTCTCACCTTCCACCACATGGTTGTCTGCTCTACCTTTGTTTTCTTAATTTTCCTACCCACCACCAGAGTCATCCTACACACCACCATCCTGTGTTGTCGAGCTACACTCTCCCCTACCACTACTTTACAGTCAGTAACCTCCTTCAGATTACATTGTCTGCACAGAATATAATCCACCGGCGTGCTTCTACCCCCGCTCTTGTAGGTCACTATATGTTCCTGCCTCTTCTGGAAAAAAATTGCTCACTCCTGCCATTTCCATGCTTTTTGCAAAGTCCACCACCATTTGTCCCTCAAAGTTCCTTTCCTGGATGCCGTACTTACCCATCACTTCTTCATCGCCCCTGTTTTCTTCACTAACATGTCCATTACAATCTGCACAACTCTCTCTCTGTAATGGATGCTCAGAACTACTTCATCTAGTTCCTTCCAGAATTTCTCTTTCAACTCTCGGTCACATCCTACCTGTTGGGCATAGCCATTATACATCATACCCTCAATTTCAAATTTCAGCCTCATCACTCTATCTGATACTTTTTCACTTCCAAGAAGTTCTTAGCCAGCTCTTTCTTTAAAATGACCCCTACTCCATTTCTCTTCCCATCTACTCCATGGTAAAATAATTTAAACCCTGCTCCTAAACTTCTACCCTTACTACCTTTCCACCTGGTCTCTTGTAATATATATATATATATATATATATATATATATATCGACTGCCAGAGAAAAATTCCTTGTGTGTTTTTACACACTTTGCCATTGAAGCTGATTCTGATCTAGAACACAACTGTGTGTACACGAATCTGGCCTACTAATTCAATATTCAAACAAAGATAGCGTACTAAAAACTAACATGATTGGGACACAAATCACATCCTTGTGTTTTGGCACATAACCAGGCACAGGGAGCTCCTATCATCATCGCGCCTCTTCTTAAGCGATACGAAGAATTATGCCATTTGCATTATGGGATGTGAGGCAAATGTGCAAACCATTTTTCTCATGACTCGCAGCATTAAGGGCAACACTGAAAATGGATGGATGCACATAATGGTGCTTAGTACCTTGGATGAAAAGCTGCGCTGGTCATCATAGCCAACCCAAGAACTTCCAAAGGTGGCATATGGAACTCTCTGTTCATCAATCCATTCAACAAAAGCACTGGAGATGAAGTCACAAACCTTACAAAGAAGAAATGTAAACAATTCAAGATCAGTCATGTCCAATTAATTGTTCTCCAATCTTACCTTCACTTATCTAAACTTTGGACCAGCACCTTCTAGAAGTTCAGTAGATATTTTATTATTAACAACAGTAAATGACAGGCTATCAAACCTAGATTTTGCTTTTTATAAAATGTATATTTTGTCTTCTAAAATATAATACGGCACGATGCCTCAGCTGGTAAACCTACACAGTTCTGAGGTCCCAAGTTTGTGGAGTTTGCATGTTCTCCCTGTCCCTGCGTGGGTTTTCTCCAGGCACTCTGGTTGCCTCCCACATCCCAAAAAACATGAACATTAATTGGACACTCTAAATTGCCCCTCGGTGTGATCGTGAGTGCGGCTGTTTGTCTCAATGTGCCGTGCGATTGGCTGGCAACCAGTTCAGGGTGTACCCCGCCTCCTGCCCGTTGACAGCTGGGACAGGCTCCAGCGCTCCCTGAGACCCTCATGAGGATAAGTGGCAAATGAAAATGGATAGATAGAATATAATACCTCATAAAAAGACCAAAAACCAGCAGTGCGGGTATATGGCCCGGCGTCAGCTGCTCCGTTTGATGGTGCTCCCAGGCCAGTTGCACCAGTGTGAAGGCGATAGGTTCGTCCGTATGTAGGGAAACCCAGGAGCAACTTCTCTGCTGGCGCTCCCATATCCAGCCAATAGGACACAGAGGAGTTCTACAATTTTCAAATGGACAAGCATTTTGGGTTATGTCAACATAAAAACCTAAATAATATATTGAAAAGTTTGGATTGTGCCACAATTCAAACTATTCAATCAACAGTTTGCATAGAAAGTTATTCTTGTAATTATGCTATAATTACAATATAATATAACTTAAATTGTTTTTACACATTTATATGTATGTTTCCTTTGTTATGAATATTCTTTTTAAAGGTTAAAATGAGGATAAGGACTTTTAAAGATCTTGTCAAGTCACTTCAATGTTTCACAGCATTTTTTTTTTACATACACATTAATATCATTATCATAATGTGGAGATGATTTCATGTTTGTATTTCATGAGAAAGAACGACATGGAGTGAATTCACCTTGATAAAGAGGAAGTAATTTGAGCAAATCTTTAATGTTAGTACCATTTCAATAAATGTGAAGTGTAAAAATGAAAGTCAATGAGAAAGCACTGTGCTCATCCTGAAGCATTTTTGTGTGTGCTTCATGATAAACTTACTAAAGTTTTCCAATGATTATTGCATCGTGTTACTTTTATTGCTAAACGTATTTTAGGATTATCGCTTTATTCTTGTAATACTCTTGAGTTTTGTTTTACTCTTCGATTGTGACTTTATTTGCTTAACAATGAGAACATTCTCAGAATAATTGTTTTTTTCTGTTCTTTTCAATGTGAATGTAATACTCCTCAGCTGGTCAATTTTGAACAATATGTTGATGTTGTCACCATTTAGCGGGAAGACTTAGGAACAAGAGCGGTAAACTACATGAGCTGGGGTGGTGGAGACAAGTTTTGGTGTGTTTCTTACAATATTATGATGAACATGTGATCCTAAGTCCATAGAACTTGGGTAGAGAGGGCTGTTGTGTCCGGTAGCTGCCTCCCAGTGTCCATGGAAGTCATAGGTCATGAGGTTGATGAAGTCAAAATATCTGTTGGTTTTAAAAGTTTTTTTCTTTCAGTACACATCAGACCTTTTCCATATATTCTTTGAAAATTACAGGTCCCAGTTTCTTTACTTTCCTTATTTCCAGTAATGTTTAATCATAGCCTATCAGTGTCCCATTTCTGATATTCCTTGATTAAGTATAATTTGAAATGTCTCCCTGGATCTAAATAGTACTTATGTTGGCTAGCAGCTTTATACAGTCCAGTGAGTTGAGTGAGTTCTGACTTACGGTGCGATCAGGTTGACCTCATAAGCTCTTTCGACGGTGGTACGGATTGAGGCGACATTGGCTGACAGCAGTAGCTGTGTCTTTTTGGAGTCCCTGGCATCATTCTCAAAAGCTGCAACCAGCTCCTTGAGACAGAGGCAGCAGAACAATTCAAATTGTGTGGGTCTCTCTGTCTTTTATAATTTATATTTTTTACGACCACTACTGCTTTTGGGCCCTGCAAAACATTTGCGAACAGTGCACAGAAACAAAATCTGACCTATCCCTACCAAATATGTGAAAGTGTCAGATAAACAATTCTTAAGTGTGTACCAGACCTAAAACATTGATTAGACCACAGGTTTTGGTGCAGGTTTCAAAACACATTTTGTAAGGGATTAGAAATGTATGTGCAGACAACAATATATTTAGCATACGTTGTGCTTGAATAAAGGCATAACATATTTCTTACGCTTTTAGAAAGTTGAGAGTCATGCTAACCTTGACCAGCAAAGTGAACCTCTCCTTGTCCTGCTGTGGGCTCCCGTTGTGTGCCGGATATTCCCAAGCTAAATTCAGCCCATCAAAGTTATGTGTTCGCAGGAAGTTGATCGCCGAACTTATGAAGGCAGTGCGAGTCTCTGGCCTGGCAACCATTGTGATGAAGCTGGTGGCACCAAGGAAAAGAATATATGATAATTACAGGAATAGGTGTTGTGTTTCAAAGGAAATCGAGGATTTTTGGAAAGCTACTTACGGGCTGATTCCATTGACTGTGCCTCCAACTGATAGCAGAGTCTTTAGTGTTGGATTACTAAGAGACGATAAATGACTATTAACTTTTTAAGTGTTGCAATGAGTGGTCTAATTAAGGTTATGCTACTGAAATGAAGATAAAAACACTTGGTAACAACAATAATTTGTGTTACAATTATTATCATAACTGTTATTATTAGTAGGCTTTTATACTATTTACAGTGCCTTGTGAAAGTATTCGGCCCCCTTAAACTTTTCAACCTTTTGTCACATTTCAGGCTTCAAACATAAAGATATAATTTTTTTTTTTTTGTCAAGAATCAACAACTAGTGGGACACAATCATACTTTTTTCAACAAATAAAAAACTGAAAAGTGGGGTGTGCAATATTATTCGACCCCTTTACTTTCAGTGCAGCAAACTCCCTCCAGAAGTTCTGTGAGGATCTCTGAATGATCCAATGTTGACTGATGATGATAAATAGAATCCACCCGTGTGTAATCATGTCTCCGTATAAATTGATCTGCTCTGTGATAGTCTGGGTTCTGTTAAAAGTGCAGAGACCATCATGAAGACCATGGAACACACCAGGCAGTTTCGAGATACTGTTGCGGAGAAATTTAAAGCCGGAATTGAATCCAAAAAGATTTCTCAAGCTTTAAACATCTCAAGGAGCACTGTGCAAGCAATCATATTGAAATGGAAGGAGTATCCGACCACTGCAAATCTACCAAGACCCGGCCTTCCCCTCTAAACTTTCACCTCAAACAAGAAGAAGACTGATCAGAGATGCAGCCAAGATGCCCATGATCACTCTGAATGAACTGCAGAGATCTACAGCTGAGGTGGGAGAGTCTGTCCATAGAACAACAATAAACCGTACACTGCAGAAATCTAGCTCTTATGGAAGAGTGGCAAGAAGAAAGCAATTTCTCAAAGATATCCATAAACTGTCTCGTTTAAAGTTTGCCGTAAGCCACCTGGGAGACACGCCAAACGTGGAAGAAAGTGCTCTGGTAAGATGAAACCAAAATCAAACTTTTTGGCCATAATGCAAAACGATATGTTTGGTGTAAAAGCAACACAGCTCATCACCCTGAATACACCATCCCCCACTGTCAAACATGGTGGTGGCACCCTCATGGTTGGGCCTGCTTTTCTTCAGCAGGGACAGGAAGATGGTTAAAATTGATGGGAAGATGAATGGAGCCAAATACAAGGCTATTCTGGAAGAAAACCTGTTGGCGTCTGCAAGAGACCTGAGACTGAGACGAATCACTGGGGCCAATTGAAAATCTGTGGGCAGAGCTGAATATAGCTGTTCACAACACTCTCCGTCCAACCTCACTGAGCTCGAGCTGTCTTGCAAGGAAGAATGGGCAAGAATTTCAGTCTCTCAATGTGCAAAACTGACAGAGACATACGCCAAGCGACTTGGAGCTGTAACTGCAGCAAAAGGTGGCGCTACAAAGTATTAATGCAAGGGGGCCGAATAATATTGCACGCCCCACTTTTCAGGTTTTTATTTGTTAAAAAAGTTTAAAATATCCAATAAATTTTGTTCCACTTCACGATTGTGTCCCAATTGTTGTTGATTCTTGACCAAATTTTTTTTTATTTTATATCTTTATGATGAAATGTGGCAAAAGGTTGAAAAGGTCAAGGCGGCCGAGTACTTTCACAAGGCACTGTACATTAACATCCTGTGCACATCAGCTCACTAATTATACCATACTTTACCAGATGTCTTCATGGTTTGTGATGATGCAGGCGTTATTGAAATCATATGTATACAGGCTTAGCTAAAAGCTACCACAATACAGTATCTCACATGTTTTTGAGATTGTTGAGTCTTGCGTACTGCTGCTCATCATTCCACTCAATAGTGTTGATTTGGTTGAAGCTGTTGATGGAGGCAAGCGTGTAGATAACATGTGTGCACAGGAAGGGGTCGATGTTGTCTGGGGTGAACTTGGCATGGCCAGGCCTATACTGGGCCCAATTGGTCATGTGACACACCAATTTACTGGTAGAAGCTGAGGGCAGATAGAAGACAGAACAGAGATGTTGTCTTTGCATTTGTTCCTTGACAACATCATCCATAAATTCATTTTATTTTTAAACATAAAAAAAACGATACTAAAATCAAAATGCAAATGAGTGGCTGAGACTGTCATATAGCCACTTGTCATTCATCCATCCATCCATCCATCCATTTTCTGAGGTGCTTATCCTCACAAGTGTCATGCAAACGTCCCGCAAACACGGGGAGGATGTGCAAACTCTACACAGGCAGGCCTGGATTTAAACACTGGTCCTCAGAACTGTGAGGCCAACGCTCTACAGCTGCTCCACCATTCCACCTGACTGCCTACTAAACCATCCATCCATTTTTTTAGCCGCTTATCCTTATAAGGGTCACAAGAGGAGTGCTGGAGCCTATCCCAGCTGTCAACAGGCAAGACCCTGAACTGGTTGTCAGTTCAGCCTGCGTCCTGCCCGTTGACAGCTGGGATAGGCTCCAGCACTCCCCTGACCCTTATGAGGATAGGCGGCTAAGAAAATTGATAAGTTTCTATATTTTTTGACAGTTTTCATAAAACAAGTGACACATACATTGTTAAGATGGATGTAAGTGTTCAATGAGGACTCATTATCGACAAGGGAAAATATTAGCCAATCATGCAATACTTACCTGTATGGAGAGCGAGGAGAATGCCCAGGGCTACATAAAAAAAGGAAGCAAGAAGGATTCATATGTGAAGAGTATGCTCAGCTGATGAGAGCAGAGTTTATACAGTATTTAAAAAAAGATGCTCCCAAAAAACAAATGTTACAAATCTTTCACTATTTATTACATAAAAATAGTGATTATTAAAAAAAAATTAAAAGGACTAGGGAAATGTTTGAAAATGCCTCATTTTAATAAACTCAAATCTCCACCTTATATTTGTATTTAAAACATGTTGTGTTAAAATATACTCAATTATTAGTTTATGGGGCGATCTTTTGCGATACTATTTAAATATACAACGTTAGCAGAAATATAAAAATGTTTTTTCCTTACCTGTAAGGAGTTTCGCCATTGTGTTGCTTGTTAAACCAATGTCGTGGACATATGAAACTAATTGAGAGAAAGATTTGTCAATGAAAATTAAGAAAAGAATACCTATCTTGAAGAACAAACTGCTGCGGAGATTGTGTTATTGTTTCAGGTGAAGATTTAACACATACAGTACATTTTTTTGGTCACAGAGTGCTAGAGCATATCCAAAACAATACTTTTCATTGACAGACGAATAATTGAGATAGCAACTTAATATTTAGCATGATTCATATTCCACATATGATGACGATCTTGTTACCTTCTCCAAGAGGATCCGATGAACCAGTGAAGAGTTTGGCCAGTTGGGTCAAATTTATATTTTGCTTTTTAATGACTTAATAGATGGAGACAAAGTGCAAATGATAAAGATTAGTGGGCGTCTTTTTGATCGAACATCAGCCCACAGTGAGTTAAGGTCACACAAAGCCATTATCAGTTATCATAATTGTTCAGAGGAAGTGGGTAGAGCAGTTCACAAGAGACATTGTCCTTGTACGTAAGGTTTACGTCATTTTCATCAATAATTGATGACAGACATTTTGTATAAATGTAATTCATGCAATTGTGACTATTGTTTTTGTTTACGGACAAGAGATTGATTTTTCTTTTTACCTTCAGCTACACAAGAAGGCAATCTATTAAAATTACTATTCCGAATGATACAGTGCAGTTGTACAGGACATAAAATGAGAATGACTGAAATGTACTGCAGGATCAGCCACACAATGAAGTTATGGGAAAGAGTCGTGGAGGCCTGACTCAGGTCATAAGTAAGTATTGTATATGCGGCCAACAGTATGGTTTCATGCCTAGAAAAGAGTACCACAGATGCATTATTTGCCTTGAGGATGCTCGTGATCCAGCAGAGACTCTTCTTTCACATAGAACACAAGACACCTTCCGTCAACTGTTCCACTCTCCTTGGACCTGTTTCTTCACTTCCTTACCACACTCTCTATTGCTCTGTATTGTTGACCCCAAGTATTTGAAGTCGTCCACCCTCGCTATCTCTTCTCCCTGTAGCCTCACTCTTCCCCCACCACCCCTCTCATTCATGCACATATACTCTGTTTTATTTTGGCTAATCTTCATTCCTCTCCTTTCCAGTGCATACCTCCATCTTTCCAATTGTTCCTCCACCTGCTACAATATCATCTGCGAACATCATGGTCCAAGGGGAATCCAGTCTATCCTCATCTGTCAGCCTATCCATTACTACCGCAACAAGCCGAAAGAAAAGAAGAAGAAGAAGAAGACTGAAATGTAATGAATAATAAATAAATAATTTGATCATTCTTGCTAAACCCATAACCTATTGAATTTCATTTAAAAAAATCAATAATTTGTGACATTTCATGTACTGACAATAACTAATGACATAAGTACACAGGGTGGCAAGTTGGATCAGCTGGAGAGCGTGTTCAATCCCGGACCCGCCTGTGTGGAGTTTGTATGTTCTCCCCCTGCCTACATGGCTTTTTTTTTACTATGGTTTTCTCAAACATCCCAAAAACATGCAACATTGATTATGTTTCTCCGAAGTGTGATTGTGAGTGCGGCTGTTTGTCTCGATGTGCCCTGCGATTGGCTGGCAACCAATTCAGGTTGTACCCTGCACCCCTGCCCGTTGACAGCTGGGATAGGATCCACCACTCCTCCCGTGACCCTTGTGAGGATAAGCGGCTAAGAAAATGGTTGGATAGATAAGTAGCCAGTCAGGCGGAACAGTGGAGCAGCTGGAAAGCGTTGGCCTCACAGTTCTGAGGACCAGAGTTCAAATCCCGGCTTGCCTGTGTCCAGTTTGCACGTCCTCCCCATGCTTGCGTGGCACTCCCTCAACCCTCGTGGGGATAAGCGGCTCAGAAAATGGATGGATTTGAAGTTGTTTTCTGATTATGCTAATTACACAAATGAATCATTGTGTCTTCAGTTTCTTTTTTTGTGTTTTCCAGTAAGTTGGTCAACCTCTCTATACCACTAATGCAACTGAAGAGAGCCTCATTGTTATTCTTTTTTTGTAATACAGTAGAGGGATCTGTGATCAGACGTGCCACGATTTGGAAACCATTTTCACTTTACATATAGCAGACAGAAAAGTATTATTAAATATTATTAACGAGGTAAGTATAAATTTGTAAATGATGATTTTATTCATGAGGTAAGTATAAAATTGTGATAGATGACATCAGAACAATTGTATGCCTTTTGCAGTGGTTTTGAAATATTGCAATGTTGATTGTGAGGCCCCATGGTCTCCAGGGGTGGTGGCAGTGGTGGGGAACGTTGGATGGCGGGTGATTTGGGGATTTGGGCTGCTGGATGACTTGGCTCCTGGGGGGTGTGGGTGTGGAGAGATGGACATGCTGATTGGACACCCCGTTGCAGGTGGAGGGGTCCTGGCCCACCATTCCATGATGTGCCAGCACAGTGACTCCGTACACTAGTTGACTAACATGGAACACTGCTGTGGTTCTTGGGGGGCTCCCTAAAACCCTTTTCTGTTGGACTGCATTTTAAACATCACCATAATTTAAATAGTAAGACAAAAAACCAAGGGAATATTTCAAACTCTCCTATTGTAGCACAAAAGCAATATAGCTACAACATTCTACATGGGCATGCAGCTAAATAGGATGGGTTAAAACAAAAGTTTTGACCATTATTATAAAGTTACAAAGACCAGAGTGTGATGGATTAAATAAGTAGTAAAAGCTGTTTATGTCTCCTGTTATGCACTTCTGTTTTAACCTTTATGCAAGAAGTGTATTTCAGTACCTTAATTAGCTCTGTGACGGGGTCCTATCAACAAAGCTGTGGCAGAATTAAAGGTGGTATGAGACTGACGCAGATTGTAATACTGTCTTAAGGATGGATGTTCTTTAGCCATTTCTTGACATGAGACGGTTGTAGTTTCCAAACCAGAACATCACAATTACTTTGTCAGTTGTTGAAAGTATATTGTGATCAAGTTTTCACACCTGTTGGTAAAGTTTTGAAGTTTTTCATTTTTGAGTTGCAGTTTCCTTGAATAAAGTTGTTCTTTATGGGGGAATGTCTGGTCAGCACATCTGCCCCACAGTTCAGAGGACTTTGGTTCAAATCTGAATTTCCCTGTGTGGAGTTTGCATGTTGAGGAGTCGCTGATGATGTAGTGGTACGCAAGCCTGGGTTTGGTGTGGCCAGGGTGGGATCAATTCCCACTCAGTGATGGTGTTAATACCTGCCCTGCGACTGACTGGCACCCAGTTCATGGTGTAGTCTGCCTTTTGCCCGAAGCTAGCTTGATATGCTCCAGCTCTCTGTGACTCTAAGATGCTTGGATGATGGATGAATGCACTTTGCATGTTCTCCATGCTTGTTTTTTTAGGGTACATTTAGGGTAGCTGTCCAGCACTCCAGCGACACTTGTGAGGATAAGTGGCTAGAAAAATGGATGGATGGATTTACTGTACACCAACAAGGGCGGGTTTTGAATGTCAGAGTCCCTGCAGAATACACAAAGCACACGAAGAATGTACAAACTCCACAAAGAAAGCACTGAGCTGACAAAAGAATTTGTGTTGGAATTCTCCATGTGTGCCACCTTACGTTCTAATGCATAATTTCACAATGACTTTAGTATTGTAGTATTGATGTTAACCAGTAAATAGCTTTGACAATCAACCCAAAGAAAATAAAAGAATAATTGGCCTATATTCATTTATCATGTTACCCTTGGCTTTTTCAGAATACTTGAACAGAAATTTGAAGGGGGATAGTTAAGTGGTTCAAGATATTAAATTAACACCATTTGATCGTATTTAATGTGGGCATTTTTTTAAAAAATCTGTTCCTTGACCTCACATTCAGTCATTTAGTTTACAGATCTGTACACAACACTTATCTGGAAATTGAGAGGGCCAAATATTCAAAGTGCAGATAAGATAACTGCAGAAATATCATTTAGAACAGGAGCTGTAGTAACTTTACTGTCCACTGTTTGTCTTGTTCAGGGTTAGTTACTGGACGATAGTCAATCACAGGGCACATGCAAGTCAATGAACAAGCAATTTCACAAACTCACCATACACTTTTAGGTAATATTTCATTGGGAGAACACAGAGAAATGCCTGTTAAAAGATGTGCATAAATACCCTCAATTTGTCAGTACTGTGGTAATCTGAACTTGTAGATAATTGTTCAAGTGTTATTTCTTCCTTTTTTTTTGAGGAAAATCTAAGCAAATTGTTACCAATTATCCCATAAAATTGTTCCCTAATACAAAAAATAAGAACAATAACACTACACTAACTTTACATTTGAAACTAAATGTGAGGATAATGCAGAACAATTGAGTACAGTAACAATTATCACTTCTGTGGAGTATAATAATAAAGAGCAACTAATAATAATCCATCCATCCATTTTCTTAGCCACTTAATCTCACAAGGGTTTCGCGAGTCCTGGAGCCTATCAACTAATGTTAATGATAAATGCAATTATTTCCAAGTATAAAGGTAATTTTTATCTCATTTGATTAATAGTAACAATAGGTCAATAATAATAATAATACAGTACAATGTATATATATATAGCATAAGATATACACAGTGTGTCTCCTCCAAAACAGCCATGACTGAAGTCCTGTTTTTGAAATATGATTTAAAACATTAGAAACAAATAGTAAAGACAATCAAGAGAGAAATACACAAATTCCATTGTTAAATGTAATCAAAACAAAAAAAAAATTACGCAATGCAAAATTTTATTGATGAAGAAAATTTTCCATATCACTTATCATCACTAAGGTGGTGTGTGGGCTGACACCTAGCTCAGCTCACCCTGGGCGAGCGGCGGCATACACGCTGATTAGAAGGACACTTATTGTCAACCATTCACACCTACATTCAATTTCAGTCTTCAATTAACCAATGAAGTACATAAATCCATCCGTTTTCCATCACACTTCTCTTCAGTAGAGTCATGGGGTGTGCTGGCACTTATCCCAGCTGACTCTGGACGGACTGGTCACCACCCAGTCGCAGGGCACAAAAAAACAAACTATCATTTTGACTCATATTCACAGATAATTTTGAGTCTTGAAATAACCCATGTTTTTGGAATGTCGGAGGAAGCCCAACCATCCATCCATCCATTTTGTGAGCCACTTGATTGAGTGCTGGAGCCAATCGCAGCTGTCATCAGGGAGGAGGGTACACCCTGAATTGATTCCCAGCCAATCACAGGCCACATGGAGAGAGACAACAGTCGCACTCGCAATCACACCTAAGAGAGGTGAGAGGGAATTGGTTGCGGCCATAGTTCACCCATAGGTCGCAGGCGAGAGGTCTTATTGGCCATACAGATCAGGCACGCTTTGACATACTCCCTCACGTCCTTTCCCATGTTCGGCCACCAAAACCGTTGTTCAACAACTTAGCGGGTCTTCACCATGCCGGGGTGACAGACGGTCCCCTTGTAGCAGCTCGAATGCGGCGGCGATTAGGAAGAGAGGGTACCTGTTCTTGATGGTGATGTCGTTAAGTCCCCGGTAATCAATACAGGGCCGTAATGAGGTGTCCTTCTTTTTGACGAAGAAGAATCCTGCTCCAGCTGGTGACGATGATGGTCGGATGAGTCCCGCCGCCAGCGACTCCTCCACGTACTCTTTCATGGCTTGGTGTTCCTGTCCTGTTAATGAAAAGAGACTCCCTCGAGGGGGTGAGGTGCTGGGCAACAACTCGATACCAGAATCATACGGGCGGTGCACAATCATATGGGGATTTGGGCTTTGCCTCTGAAAATACTTCCTTAAGGTCCCAAGAACAAGACGGCATTGCTGATAGTTCCGGCATAGACTTCAATTCCTGTAAGTCGACTGGCGCGATCTGTAAATTCCTCTCTTTTAAAGCCCCGAGGCACACCTTACTGCATTCATCGCCCTATGCCCTCATTTGACCGGTAGTCCAGTCAATGTGTGGGTTGTGTTTTAAGCCAGGGGTTGTCTAGGAAGACATCGCTGCTCCGCGAGTTAAATACATTGAAACTTATCTTCTCGGTGTGAGCGTCCGGAAATGTCATCCTCAGAGATTGCGTGAGTTACTCGGCATTGGAGTTTACCATTAGCCGCGAATGCGTTGGATCTGCGGAGAAAGCCCCTGGAAAAAGGCGTTGAGAAGCGCATCCTCATTCCATCCCCTCTCAGTTGTTCTGATGCAAAACTCGACAGCATAATCTGCCACACGACACTGCTCCTGCCGTAGCGTAATCAACATCGCCGCTGCTTCGCGTTGCGGCGTGGCATACTGGAAAACTTGTATCATGGCACATATAAAGGAGGTCCAGGAGTAGCACGTTTCGGAGTTATGACTCCGCTCTGCTGTAGCCCACGCCTCTGCTCTTCCCGCATGGTGGGATATGACGAAGGCAATTCGTGCACGGTCCGTCGGAAAGGCTGAAGCCTGTAGCTCGAAGTGGAGGTCGCACTGGGCGAGGAAGGGTTTGACGTTACATGTGTCGCGTTTAGGCCGAGAGAGAGGTGTGCCCCCTAACCGCTGAAACTCCGCGACTGGCGGGATAGTCAGAGCGACCTGGACTGAGGTAGAAACTGTGGCAGGCACAGTCGACGTGGCGTTAGCGGCGCTAGCCTGAGATGCTAGGCATGGCTCTAATCGTGCACAGATCTCGAGAAGTCTCTGGTTGGTAACCTGAAGAGCAGTCTCCTGCTCGGCCAGGCGTCTGCCCTACAGCTGTTGAGCGGCGGATGGCTTCTGAGTCGGCTGGGTCCATGTCATGGCCAGATTGTTCCGTCATAACCAGAACGCTAGGGCGGACCCAAATGCACCACGGTCGACAGGGAGGCAATTAAAGGAAGATCTTTATTCGTTCCAAGCTCGCAAGCCGGAGAGTCAGTCAGAGAGAGCAGCAGTGTCAAGAGAGTCAAGCTTACGGGGTTGGTCAGGGGACAGGCGAAGGTCGGTACACAGGGGTTCAGGATCTGGAACGAGGAAGTGCGGGAACGAGGCATGGATGGCAACGATCTGGCAAAGGCAGACTGTCCGCTGGGTCCTATATATACCGGGGTTAATTATCCTTGATGGGCACAGGTGTGCAGGGGACCTGCACCGCCAGGGCTGGGACCAGCAGGACCATGACAGAGCATGGATATCTGTTTGTGTGCCTTGGCTGTAGCTGATTGACCATTGTGCACTCTGCCTTCCACTCACTAGGCTACAGCTCACCTATGACCTTGCACATCTGTAGCAAAAGCATGGACGGATGATGTAATAACAATAACCAAAAGGAAAACATTCCAGAACTTCGTAGGTCAACTTTATCAACACGTTTGGTTGTATTACACATTTTTACAGTCTTCTTGTGAGGCTTATAGGTATGCAATTCCCTTATTGTAAAATTTCATCCGGACCAAAAATGTACAATATATGAATAAAAGTAGAGCAAAAGTTAAAAGTACCGTATTTTCCACACTATAAGGTGCACCTAAAAGGCTTCATTTTTCCCAAAAGCTAACAAGTGTGCCTTATAATCTGATGCGCCTCATATATGGATCAATATAGATAAATCATGGCTACCGTAGTCAGTGAGTGTCGCCAAAGTAACGTCGATATGAACTGGTAAAGAAGAATTCCAGTCCCACACCATTTGACCATAAGAGACATGCTTATAACTATTACTACTACTACTACTACAATTCAGACAGAAGAAGAATTTGAGGGTTTCGTGGATGAGGATTAAACTGTTAAAAGTGAATTTTATGTTTCTTTTGTATGTTTTCAACTGAACAAGGTTGATCATACGGTGAATATATAACATTTGAACAATGTTAAGTTATTGTTGTTATATTGTTATTGCTTTGCAGTATTTCAAAAGTTACTATGTTGTGATTACACTAATGTTTGATTTACTGTAACAAGATGGGAATAAATAAAAATTCCTCTCCACTATGTGATAAAAAAAAGTTGCTTTACCTGTTTATACCTTGCTGTTGTTAAAAGATAAACTGTGTCGCCAAAGTACAACATCACACACTCTTCACATGTCTGTATGTCCATGACTCACCATAATAAACAATCCACCTTCAGTCTTCTCTTCTCATTCATGATCAATGCGTATTTCATAGGATGCTAAGTGGTAACATTAGCTCACAAGCTGGCCTGCGCTTCTTCCCTTGTTTTTTTGGTAGAGCAATATAGCCTCCCAAGAGCATGTGAACTGATCTCTGGAAACTGCTCTGGGGGGACGGAAGAAATGGCTTCAACTTTACAGTCCAGTTTTTTTGGGGGAAAACGGCACAAAAAATAGTCCGATAGGAAAATGTACATCTTCGTGTGGATGGAACCTGAGTTTGACTGACTTATCTGATGTTTTGTTGACATTTACTTTAGCGGAGCTCCACTACTGTAGCTTCTATTTTATGGGCCTCATAATGCAGTGTGTCCTATAAATGAAAACTGTTCAAATAGGCCTCTTAGTTCAACAAAATAAATATTAAACGGGACCTACATTACAATGAAGCCCGTGGCTTTATTTTTGTATTTTGTGGGAAGCAAAGTGTGATTTTTTTTTTTCATCTTCTTCTGGGGCAATTGTGAACTTTAGAAGTTTTTGGCAGTCAATAAAATAAAGGCAAAGAAGAAAGATGAAAATAAGGACTGAATATCATATCAATTAAAAGTATACTAGTTTAAACAAGTTTCAAATAATCATTTTGCTTGAGTTCAATCTCTTCTGATGTAATGTAATAAATCTGACAAAGTTTAACAGAAGAGCTGATAGATTCTGACAGAATTACAATGAGAGGGATATATGACGTTGTTAACTTTGGTGGCCAACCCTTTTATTGGTGTCAGAAACTGTAAACCATCCTATCAGCATAAAAGCAGCTTTAATAAAGTAAAACACATTACAGTGGCATTTTAAGAGTTATCATAATTATTATCAAGCAGGTACATTTACAAGAAAGCAATGTGTTCTTTTGTACAACTCCCTTGAAAATATATAAATATAATAAATAAATACATTAATAATGCATTAATTTATTTTATAAATAAATAAAATATTAACAAATGCATAAAAATAATAGAAACTTTTCAACTGAAAAGTGACGTACAGTATTACATTTCAGACAGCATGTATGATTCCAAGTCACTGATATTGTATTGGAATAGTGTTGTGAAAAGGTATTTGTCGCCTCCTGATTTCAGTTGTTTTTTTTGGGCATATCTATCGTACACAAAGGTTTAAAATGATCAAAACAATTTTAATATCAGTCAGAGACAACGCAAGGAAATACCAAATGCAGTTTTCAAATGAGAATTTAATTTATTAAGGCACAAAAAAAAAATCTTTCTCACCCTCTGTGAAAAGGTAATTGCCCCCTCCACCCGCCTTGTTACATCACAAAGTTACTGTGACTAACTACAAATTTGGGAACGGTGAGTCTGGAAAAGGTTACAAATCCATTTCCAAGGCTTTGTGGCTCCAGTGAACCACTGTCAGAGCCATTATCCACAAATGGAGAAAACTGGGAACGGTGTCAAGCTTTCCCATAATGGAATGGATGGCACCTAAAATAACTCCGAGTATAACGACGACTCATCCAGGAGGTCACAAAAAAACCTCGGACACCGTCTAAAGACCTGCAGGCCTCGGTGGGCGCAGTTAAGGTTAGTGTTCATGACTCTACTATAAGACACTGGCCAAAAATTGCACCCATGGGGGACTTCCAAGACAAAAAACCCTGCTGTCAACAAAGAGAACAAAAGCTCATCTCACATTTGCCCAAAAAATCTTGATGATTTTCAAAACTTTTGGAGAAACATTCAGTGGACTGACGTGTCAAAAATTTGACTTTTTTGGAATGTCTGCGGCCCATTACATCTGGTGTGAAAATGGCACAGCATTTGATAAAAAGAACATTATGCCAACAGGGAAGGATGCTGGTGGCAGTGCGATGGTCTGGTTTGTAGAATGATGGAACAATGAATTATACTGTTTACCAGAAAATCCCAAAGGAGAACGTCCAGCCATCAGTTTGTGCTCTCAAACTCAAATGCTCTTGGATCACACAGAAGGACAAAAAACCATCTGAAACAAACAACATATATATATAAAGGTTTTGGAGTGGCTAAGTCAAAGTCCAGATTAAAATCCAATTGAGATTCTGTGGTCTGACCTTAAATGTGCAGTTCATGCTAGAAAACCCTCGAATATCGCGGTGTTGAAATAATTCTGCAAGGAAGAGTGGGACACAAATCCTCCAGAACGATGTGAAAGACACATCACCAATTATCAGAAATGCTTGATTTCAATTATTGCTGCCAAGGAAGGAACAACCTATTAGGGTCATGGGGCAATTACATTTTCACAGAGGGTCAGAAAAGTTTGGACTTTTTTGTGTCTTAATAAATTGAATTGTCATTTCAAAACTCAATTCTGTATCTCCTTGAGTGGTATTAAAAATGGTTTGATAATTTGAAACCTTTCTGCGTGATTAAAAAAAACTGAAAGCAGGAGGGGATAAATACTTTGTCATGGCACTGTATATTTCCCTTGCTTCAGTGCAGGGAGCAATGGTTCTGTTTCCTCTTAGTTAATGTGAGTGAGAACTGTTTTCTGTCTCTATACATGCCGTGCGACTGACTGGTGATAAGTGCTATCGGAAATGGATTTGATGGCTGGCATAAGGTAAGATAACAGCCAAATCAAAGACAAGGGCACAGTGATTAGCAGGAGCTAGAATCTGGCCTTCACAATGGCTGTATTTTACTTGACTTGACTTTTCAGTTTCAAGACGAGCTGAAATGACTACCGAATAGCCAAAAATCATTACCGCAGAGTGACTAAGTACAACATCATCTGTCGTTTGTCTTGGCTATGTTTAACTTTATGTAGTACTGTACACCCAAACCGTACATTAATTCTTTTCAATGTCATTGTTGTCTGCTACTGATTTTAATGAAATAATAATATCTTGGTTACATCTAAAATGATAAAAAATACAGTACTTTTGAGCCCCTGTTAGTGGAATTGCCACATTCGGAGTAAAATAGTGTTAGTTCCTAAATGCTATACTGTAAGTATGTGGAACTTGCTAATTTAATGCTGAAAATCTTCAACCACATCAAGACATCGATCATAGTGGTCTATAAATGCATGAATATGTATGAAGGCAATAGTAAAATGTCTTGTCACTATCCTACTCTGTGTTTGAGACATGTAACATGTAAGATTAGAGTATTCTCTTACAAATATTGATGACTCCAGTGCATGACTACACAATCAAACTGTCCAGGATTCCTCTGCCTCTAAATACACATACAGGCATTTCTAACAAATAGGTGCTTTTTTTTTTTAACCCATTCCTACCCAAAACAAGTTGAAACACCCAACACATTCAAGTTAGTAAGATAAAAAGTTGACTGAAATCACAGTCCTGACACCATTTTGAGAATAAACAAGACCATGATCAGATTTAGCGAATGACTGTAGACAGTTGTCTTGTTCTGGACCATCATGCTGGTTCCTGAAAAAGACAAGGACAATATATCACACTATTACAATTTAATATGATGCCTATAAAGGGAGGTAATATAATTGACCTCACTTTGATATCAAGTCCATTGTTCTTACAAGACAGTCACTTGGGCAATGTTTTAGCACCTACTGTATTACAATTATAAAAGAAACTATTGCAGTCCTTCAAATTATGTAAAGTATATAGCGCCTAATTAAAATTTATCTAAAATCTTTAATGGAAAGATGCCTACACAGTGGACGTCAAGATAGAGTAGGCGTTTCACATTTAGAGTAAGAGATGGCTACAGAGATACAGAAAAATGAAATACTCTATTGGTATTTCAAATCCCAAATATTTTCAAGCCAAATAAAATTGTGCAGCATACAATTTCAATACACTTTTCACATTTGTTTTTGGACAGGAAAGGTGTTACATTGTAGTTATTCACCTAAATCCTGTGAGACAATAATCTCGTGCGCAGGTCCATCCCCACCTTCACCCCAAGATCGCACTTCCAATACAACATATCCATTGTCTTTGGGCAGCGGCAGCTTCACTGATGTCTTAGTTATGTCCAGGACCTTCAAAACTGGTTGACCCTCATGCTTGTACAGAACCTGTCATCATGAAAGTCACGATTTTGGTTACTTTACCACCAAATCTCTTGTAACCCATCCATCCATTTTTGATACCACTTAGGCTCACTAAATGTGAGATGGAGCCTATCCCAGCTAACTTTGGGGAAGAGGAAGGGTACACCCTTACAATCTTTGTTGTATTTTAGTGAAACAATACCTATTAAGTAGTACAGTTAAACGAGGCCCAACATTAGTCATACTGGAGCAAAACTTTGATTTAAAATGCATTTTAATTTGTTGAATTACTATCAAGAAATTAGCAAAAATCTTGGGACCTGATTTGGTAAGATCCCAAAAAGCAAGAGTAGTGGCCATTTTGCTACTGACGTTTACTTTACAGCAGATGTACGGCTGCATAACTCAAGGTAGTTGTACTTTCCAATAGGCGCATTATACCCATTTTATTATGTGAGAAGTGATTCCAAACTTTGGACTTTATGTCTTCAAAGTACACTTCCCTCCTCGCTCATACTTAGTCCTCCATGAATCAATGGTAAGTCTGTGTGGAAAAATAATCATAGCAAAATCCTGCAATGTACCAAATAATCTACAATAATACAATTTTAAAAAAAGATGTGATACACTGAACTCAAAAAACTGAACCGCGATATAGCGAGTAACAACTGCATTAAGAAATACATTAGTATGAGTGTATGATTTTAAGCTTCAGTAAAAATGTAAATAAAAGAATAAAGGCCATCCATCCATCCATTTTGAAATTACTACAGCATCTCTTAACACCTGCAAATCTTTGTCACTTTCGGTATCATATCCATGCAGAAGACCTCCTTTCACAGAAAAAAAAAACATCGCTTCAGCTCAAAATTTGGCCATTAAGATTCTTTTGGCTTGTCCCTTTCGGGGTCACCACAGTGTGTCATCTCAGATAAACACACATATATTTTTGGCACAATTATTACGCCGAATGCCCTTCCTGACGCAACCCTTCTCAGGGAGTGGAGGCCTCAGTGGGATACGAACCCACAACCCCTGGTTTACCAAACCAGTGCTCTAACCACTGAACTGTGGGGCCCCTAAAATTTGGCCATTAAGTACTGAGTAATGATTAACAATGAACATTAATTCTGTTTCAGTCGGCACAATGTTGCAACTGATTACACCACCATGGGCCTCACAGTTCTGGGGACCAGGGTTCAAATCCCGGCCCCGGCTGTGTGAAGTTTGCATGTTCTCCCTGTGCCTGTGTGGGTTTTCCCTGGGCACTCCGGTTTACTCTCACATCCCAAAACATGCATTCATTGGGGACTCTAAATTGCCCTTTGGTGTGATTGTGATTGCGACTGTTGTCTCTCTAGGTACCCTGCGATTGGCTGCCAACTAGTTAAGGGCGTACCCTGCTTCCTGCCCATTAACAGCTGCGATAAGACTCCAGCATTCCCGCGACTTTTGTGAAGATAAGCAGCTTAGAAAATGGAAGGATGGATTTTGTTTCACATGGTTTTATCACACACTAAAATCAGACATAAACCTAAATAAGGGTTAATAATAAAAATATTGATTAATAATTAGCTATGTCTTTTTCCACCAGACAGATTTATTGGTATGGTAACCAAGGTAAGACTGTAATAAGTGTCTCTGCATGAAGTACAAATACTGTATGCGCTTCAAAGCTCAAAGGTACATCATTGACTAAGCTGGTATCATGTTTCATGTGATTAAAGCTTATAAATTTCAGTCACCTTTTATATTCAAGTCCAACTCAGTTTCAGGATTTGTGTGTCCTTAAAAGCGTTATAGTGTATCAGTGTTATTTACAGTGTAAACTACACGTAGATCAATGAAAAAAGAGCCATGCTGTGATATTCAGATATTAAGCTTGGGTTCAGATATCATAAACAACTCTAGTAAGGGGAATAATTATCTACAGCCGCTAATTGACAAGAATATTCTTTTTCTTTTCCTTTCAGCTTGTCCCGGGGGGGAGTCGCCACATACTGTAGTTTTGATCATTTACTGTACTTTGATATGAATTTTCCCAATTAACTTTGTTAACCAAGAGCACAGAAAACTCACTTTGTAGCCCAAGATTGCTGACTCATTGTGCATAGCCTTCATGTGGTCCCATCGCACAATTAACAATGAGCCATCAGTCCTCCATGATACATTACCAGGAGGGCGATTCGGAGCTGAAAGAAGAAAAACGTTTACTAAAAAAAACAAAAAAACTGAAATGTGAATTTCATTGAAATCTTATAAATGTATTTACTTCACTAAACTTACTACATGAAAAATAATTTCCTTTTAATATTTAGTTTGTGAGAGTAAAACAAGAATAAACCATGCAGATATGATTCTCTGATGTTGGATACTAAGTGTGTCAGCAGTCAGTAGTACTCATGTGTGATTACTGTGAACTGTTAGAAACAGAGGTGAAATTGATGCACAAGTAAAATACGTTGAAAATAAAAGATCACAGCTTTTTTTATCATATAAATAAAATGACATCTTTTATTTTCAACCACATGGACCGATTTCAATCATTTGAGCATAGTGGCTTCGATTAGAAAGGATCATTGAACCTTGTTATGTTACTGGCAGGATCATGAAAAAGAGAGAGAGAGGGAAGAAAATGCATTATGGAGACCTCTTCCTAAGTGTTACATAAGGACATCATGAAAGAGAATTGGGTTCTGTGTGTGAAAGGTACTATTATCTATGGTTAGTGTTTCTCTGGTGTGAATGGCATCTGTTAAAAGCTTGGAGTTATTTGAGAGAAAAATGATGACGAAAGGTTAACTCAACATAGCAGTTTCCTTCAGACTGATGGTGTCATTTGAAAGATGCTATACAGTGAAGAAAATAAGTATATGAACATCCTGCTATGTTGCAAGTTCTCCCACTTAGAAATCATGGAGGGGTCTGAAATTTTCCTCGTAGGTGCATGTCCACTGTGAGAGATAATTTAAAAAGAAAAATCCAGAAATCACAATGTATGATTTTTTTAAACAATTTATTTGTGTGATACAGCTGCAAATAAGTATTTGAACAACTGTCTAACAGCTAGAATTCTGACCCTCAAAGACCTGTTAGTCCGCCTTTAAAAGTCCACCTCCACTTCATGTATTATCCTGAATTAGATGCACTTGTGTGAGGTCGTTAGCTGCGTAAAGACAACTGTCCAGCCCATACAATCACTAAGATGCAAACTTGTAACATGGCCAAGACCAAAAGCGTTGTCCAAAGACACCAAAGACAAAATTGTACAACTCCACACGGCCATCTTGGTAGAAAAAAGGTCCACTGTTGGAGCAATTATTAGAAAATGGAAGAAGCTAAAATGACGGTCAATCTCAATCAGAGTGGAGCCCCATGCAAGATATCACCTCATAGGGTCTCAATGATCCTTAGAAAGGTGAGGAATCAGCCCAGGCCAGGACTACATGACAGGAATTGGTCAATGACCTGGAAAGAGATGGGACATCCGTTTCCAAGGTGAGTGTTGGTAATACACTAAGACGTCATGGTTTGAAATCATGCATGGCACAGATGGTTCCCCTGCTTAAACCAGCACATGTCAAGGCCCGTCTTATGTTTGCCAATGACCATTTGGATGATACAGAGGAGTCATGGGAGAATGTTTTGTGGTCAGATGAGACCAAAATGGAACTTTATGGTCATAATTCCACTAACTGTGTTTGGAGGAAGATGAGTGATGAGTTCCATCCCAAGAACACCATCCCTATTGTGAATAGCGGTGGTAGCATCATGCTTTGGGGGTGTTTTTCTGCAGATGTGACAGGACGACTGCACTCTATTAAGGAGAGGATGACCGCGGCCATGTACTGTGAGATTTTGGGGAACAATCTCTTTCCCTCAGTCAGAGCATTGAAGATGGGTTGTGGCTGGGTCTTTCAACATGACAATGACCCGAAGCACATAGCAAGCACAAACCAAGGAGTGGCTCTATAACAAGCATATCCAAGTTTCAGGATGGATATTTTATGAAATTGAATTATTATTTTTTTATTGAACAAGTCAACAAGATGATAGAATCTCAATTTCAATATTCTGAAGTTCAGTTGTAATGCCAGTGTCTTTTGAACACGATGCTGTCTCGAGGATTTGTCTAATAGCTGAGGTCTGCAAGGGTGGTGCTCACCTTCTCCTAATTTATGATGTTCTCCTTTCAACTCCCAATTGGTCAAGACTAAATAACTTTGTGTATACCATTCTTGTTCAATTTCTTGGGAACATGATTAAATAATGTACTATACACCAAATGCATGTACTTTATTGTTTATAAAGTCAATCCCAACATCTGAATTCTTTTTCGATGTAGGAGACTTAAGAATTCATACGTGGTTTCCTCGTGGTGACAGTGGATCGTGGTGATGGTGGGCCAGTGCCTGCGCTGTTATATGCAAGAACTGCAACATGATATCGAGTGCTAGGATGAAGTCCAGAGACCCTGGCTGTTGTTTCTAGTCCTGCTGTTCGCACTCTGTCTGCTGCTGCTTCCCGTTCATGCTGTCGCCAGAATCGAATCTGCAAAGAGAGCGAGACCAAGAACAGCTAACACTCTGAAAAATTGAAGATAATTATGTGTGATAATCAGTGCATTTCGTGAATGATAATAATATTAGAAGGATATAATATAATTGTATGGTGTGTCAGAAAATAACATTAAACAAACTAACTTGACTGCTCATCACATAATCTAATTTATTTTTTTCAGCATTCTCAAAAAGAATAAGAGTTGTTTTGTTGTGCTATTATGCATCACATTACCTCATATCCTCTCAGAATGCCATTGGTATTAGGTTGCAGGACAGCCTCCCACGATACTTGCACCTCAAAAGCTGTCAGTGCAGTGACATTTATGCTTAATGGTCCAACTGTTGGCTCTGTGAAGGGATGATCAAATATGAAAATGTCTTAGTGTACAATTAGATAAATTACTGTTTCACCAACAGAGATACTGCATAAGGATTGAAGAAAACAGAGCAACACTGTTTGGTCAGATGCCTGGAGGTTATATAAAAGATATTAAGACGACTGACAACTCAAGAGCTTAGGATACCCCCTGGTGGTAAAAGGAAATGTATGGCGCTAATTGTCACTGTGGATCATCCTAATTGTTTGTTAAAGGCCAGGGTGCAAGGATTTTATGGGTTCAGTAAAAAAAGTTGCACATTATTGTATTATAATGCTTACAAGTCATTTTGAGCAAAGCGAAAAATTTGGTTTTATTGAATGCTCCTGAACGTTTCCAATTTTGAGACATCCTGGGTTGATGTGACTTGATACACCACAAGAACTACTAGAAATGAATAATGCTTGTCATTCGATGGCATTCTATGCTTGCTCATGACCCTAACCCTATATAGCTCATGTTTTGTAATACGACAAACAGGAGCCGATTGGAAGTCAGTTTCTGATATGGGCAGACGCCTATGGTGGCATTCTGTGGGTGACCCCCACACACACACCAATCAGCCAGAAGTGCGCAACTGGCAGTCGGCGCACAAGGCTACTCTACGACCAGATCTAGTGCTTTAGTCTGCCTCTCTCAAGCTCGTCTACATCATCGAGCTCACAGTGCCCCGGGAGGGTGCAGTCGAAGAGGCGTATGAGTGTAAGTGGATGAGGTATGCAGGTCTTGCGGCCGAAGTGCAACAGCAAGGCTGGAGAGCAGAGGTACGCCTGGTAGAAGTTGGCTGCAGAGGGTTTATAGCCTCCACAACATCCAGGCTACTTAAAGAGATGGGAGTCCAAGGGAAGGCCCATCGGCAGGCAGTCAAAGATCTCTCCAAGGTGGTGGAAAAGGCCAGCCAGTGGCTGTGGATAAAGAGGAAAGACCCAAATTGGGCCTTCAGGAGAATTGATGGGGTTAACCTGGGACGCTGGAATTCACTGCTGAACCTTTTTGAGAGTGTCGTGGACATATCAGCAAAACACTTGATGACGGAAGGAAGCCCACTTGATAACCTGTAGGGTCCCATCACTTATTTAAACATCCCACAGAGCCTCATCGGAGCCGAAATATGCATAAAGAGAGGGATATTAACATCTTGTCCTACATAATACATCTTTGGCAAATCAGCCATGCGAGGAATTTAGCGTGCTCAGTTGTCAACGTGTGACTATTGTGGTAGTGTATCGTGTGATTTCTTTCTTAATATTTTAATCCTTACTTACAATATCAAGCAAAAAAAGAAAGTGGCCGGAGGAATATGTACAACATGGATTTACATGTATCACAGAACGTGATGGGAGTCAGCATCCTATCTGCATGATTATTAATGCCAAGTTGAAGAACTCTCATCTGACACCAGCAAAACAAAAGGAACGCTGCTTGAAGCTGCATGGAGATGGGGAATACGAGAACACAACACTTGCTGAATTCAAGATGAAGAGAGCCAGATTCCAAAAATGAAAAATAAAAAATTCACCTGGTCACTGCTCTTATATCTCTACATGTTAACAAACCAATCATCACAGCATTGTACGAAGTTGCTTATCTGATCGCAAACCAGGGGAAGCCCCATACCAATGTTGAAGCACTCATAAAACCAGCTGTGCTAAAGATAATGTATCGAATCACAATCAGATTTAATGGCAGTGTGTAAAAACACAGAAGGAATTTTTCTCCAGCAGTCGGTCCTGCCCTGTTTCTGCCAAAGATAAATTAATCCAAATTTCTCTTTCAAATGACGCCATTAGCGACATAATAGAGGACATGAGTGGCTCAAGTCGACGCAGCTCTAACTTCAAGATGATCTGATTTCAACTCGATGAGACCACAATGTTTCCAATCTGAGCCATCTTGCTGTTTTTTTGTGCTATGTGAAACACGACCATATTACAGCGTTCATACTCAGTCTGACCAAAAAAATTTAAGGGCTTTTTAGGGGCATTCTTGTGGGCTGACACGAAAAATTTAGGGCTGACACGGAAAAAATTTAGGGCCGACACGAAAAATTTTGGGCCATCGTGGGAAATCAAGAGTAAAGAAAAAAGACTCACCCAATGTTGCCATCAACCGTTCTTGGTTCATCAAATGTTCCAGTACCTCAGGACCTGTGACAGTGATCACCTGTCGCCCCTTGTGGTAGTTCTCATTGATATGACCATTGTCAACGTCTTCACATAACAGTCTACAGAAAAACAGATTCTAACTACAATTGCAACTACAAATGTCTTCTATTGATGTCTGTCTCAGCACCCCTACTCTAGCTCCTTGAGCCTACCCAGTGCCTCCCCTATTTGTTGCTGCAGTGGTGCCAAAGTGGCTCTCTTGTCCTTTGCTCTGCCTCTGAGTCCATTGGCCTCGGTGATAAACCTCAGATTCCTCTTTTCTTCTGCCTCCTCACACAGCCTGTAAGCCTTCTCAATAAGCGTTGATATGTTAGTCTCTATTCTGGCTTTTTTGGCTTTGAGGCAGTAGAGATGAAAATTGGGCAGCGATTCCTTTCCCCACAGTGGTAGTTTTTAGCAATGTCACTGTCTGGGACATGACTGCAAACACTTTCGAATTATTTTCACAAGATTTGTAACTGTAATGGCTGCAGATCACTTTTAAAGTCCACACGATCTCTGCCTTTAACGAGTCCTTCTTCGTGTATTGAACTACGTTCATAAAGCCTGACTTCTGGCTGGACAACTGTAGGAGCGCAAATCTTCATTTCTGCTACCTCCACTTTAGGGATCGTAACCGGTTACAAATAAACGGTTAAACCGGCTTTCGTTTTTTTAAAACCGAAACCGTAATCGGACTTACGAAATCGGTTAAAATTTCCAATCATTTCTTCCGGTTCAGGTACTCCACATTGCGCTATTTTTTCAACATCATTTCCACTTTTTTCAAGTTTTCCTGTTAGAGTAAAGTTGGACTCAAAAGAACATTCAGTTAAATCAAAGAACCATCAAACATGGCATCAAGGAAACGCTCCAAACTATGGGAGTAAACTTGTTTTATTGGGAGACATCAAAACACTACTCGCATAACGGGGGGAACTCTGTGGACTCGTCACTCCAGAAGAGCAACAGCAAAAACAGTCCGTGCGGAACCCCGCACCCCAACTCGAGGTCCCGTGGGTGAATTATGTAAACACCACTATGGTACCGTTTTTTTGCTACAGCTGTTCGGTTAAAACCGGTTATGAAAGTAAGCGGTTTTTTGCAATCCCTAGTGCGCATGCACTGCTAGTACCACTGCCTGAAGTTTATGCTTCACTATCTTAATATTTTAGAAACAGATTCATACCAACGGAAGATGAGAGAGTCTTCGCCAAATCAGCGTGTCTCCTGTTTTTCCGGTGCGACTCCAGCGATTTGACGCCCATCTTTTCAAGCTGGTAACTCTGCTTGCACAGATGGCAGTAAAACATGTGCCGATCTTTTGGATCTCGACGAACCCAGCTCCCAAACTCCTTACTTTCGACCCAAGCATATTGAAAAATGCACTTCCCCGTGATACAAGTTGGATCGATGAAAGAACCACCCTACGTCGTAACGAAGACGAAGTGAAATGCCGACTCACGGAAACAAATAATGGAATATCGAAAAGATGGCAACTAGTTGGCAACACGGTGACTTCCGTTGACAATTTCCGGCTGATTTGGGCGCCAGACGGATCAGTATTTTTTTTTAAATAAAAGATTAATTTATTTTTTAGGGAGAATTTTGGCGGTAGAGGTTCTCCCTTTGAGTTTTTTTAATTTAAGGCCTTTTTAGTGGCTTGACCGGTTTTCGCGGATTTTAAAGATTTTTAGGAGCCCCTAAATGCACCTTCGAAAATGTAGGGTTTTTTTGGGACTTTTAGGGCCGCGTGCGAACCCTGCATATAAATTTTTTTTTTGTTTTTTTAAGCCTCTTACAACAACAACTAAAGCAGCTGATGTGAAAAAGATCATGGATAAGTTATTCAGAGACAACAATCTTTCAAGGGCTATGGTTTCTGCAGTTTGTATGGACAGAGCTCCAGTCATGTTGGGAAGAAAGTCTGATTTTAGTGCACTAGTTAAACCCAATGCATCACACATCATTGTCATGCTATGTATTCTGCACAGGCATGCATTAGCAACAGAAACATTGCCTCCAAAAATGGCAGAAATATTAAAAACAGTAGTGCAATGTTTGAAGCATGTGTGAAATAGTGGTCAGAGGCACATCTTCAGTGAGCTGTGTCAAGAAATGGGCTCTGAATTCAAGGTACTTCTGTATCATTGTAATCTTCAGTGGTTATACTGGGGGCAGATGCTGACTCTAGTTTTTGTCTTGTGTGTAGAGATAGCCTTGTTTTTGCAAGATCACCAATATTGTCATGCAGTTTGCTTCGAATTTAGTTCATATTCATTTTAGAGTACACAGCTGATAAATTCGCAGCTCTCAATCATCTCACTCAGCAGATGCAGGGTGGTGGAGTCAACATCATGGAAGCATTATAAAACCTAAAGGCTTTAAAAAAAAAAGATACCATTATGGTTACAACGAATTGAAAACAATAACTTCGCAAATTTACCCTTTCTGGAGGACTGTATAAAAAAATCGAAGATGTGTCTGGAATCTGGGACATTCTGCACCCATTGAATTGAAGCAAGTGTCACGTCCCATTGGAACGAGAGTAGGGCCCAAATGCAGGACTCGGAAGATGCAAGGTAGTTCAAGGAGAAACGTTTATTATATGCAGAGGTAGGGGATCGACCAGGCAGTCCGGTGCAGCAGCGGTAGTTGGGACGTCGGGCGAAGAGAGCAGGTGAGTGGCCAGGCAGGAGTCGGTACACGGGAGAACGATCAAAGCAGGCAGAAGTATCAAAGGAGTCAGGCTTACAAGGGTGGTCGGAGAACGGGTGAAGGTCGGTACACACAGGTTCGATCCGGGATACCGGAGCACACGAACGGGACATGAAGATCAACGAACTGGCCGGGGACCAATCGTCATCGGGGTGATATAAATACACAGAGTAATCAGCCCGCATGAGACGCAGGTGTGCGCCCCAATCAGCGCACCCGCGCAGGCACCCGCACAGCTCGTGCTGGAGCGGCAGGATCATGACAGCAAGCAATTGCCAACCACTTAGACGAGCTTGTAAAGTCTCTCGACAGATAATACGATACAAGAGAGTCATATCCACCATGGGTGAGACAGCCGTTCACGTTTGCTGTTTAGACAGCAGATGTCAATGATGAATACCTCGATGAGAACATTGAAATTCACGAGGTTCAACAGAAACTCTTCAGAATAACAATGCTCTTAACAATTTGGTGTTGACAAAAGGAAAAGTATTATGCAGTCATCATTGTTAAGAGAGCCGTGGAGTTTTTTCATACCATTTGTCACAGCATATCTTTGTGACCAATCCTTTTTGAGGATGCTGGACACAAAAAACTAAGAAAAGGAACAGACTTTGCTGTGAAAATGACACGAGAGTGCCACTTGCCAAGGTGAAGCCATGCATATCTGAATTGGTCTCTCAAAGGCAACAGCTGAAGTCACACTGATATGGAGCTATGTAGTTTGATGTGAATTCATGCACTGTTTTGTTCTTTGCACAAACTGATGTTGATACACAGTTCATTTTGTGCACCAGTAAAAATATAGATAACGATCTCTTGAATTAGAATTTTTTTTTCACGAAAGTAGGTTTCGGTGAATGCGCACATGAAACTGGTAAGGTCCGCTCCCTCCACTTATCCTCACGGGGGTCGCGGGGTGTGCTGGAGCCTATCCCAGCTTTCAACGGGCAGAAGGCAGAGAACACCCTGAACTGGTTGCTAGCCAATCGCAGGGCACATAAAGACAAACAGCCACACTCACAATCACACCTTCAGGCAATTTAGAGTGTCCAATGACTGTTGCATGTTTTTGGGATGTGGGAGGAAACCGGAGTACCCGGAGAAAACCCACCCAGGCATGAGGAGAACATGCAAACGCCACACAGGCGGGGCCGGGATTGAACCCGGGTCTTCAGAACTGTGAGGCCAACGCTTTACCAGGTGATCCACCGTGCCGCCATATATATAGTATTATACATTTCTAATACAAGTATAAATTATAAAACATTAATCACTCGGAGACTCTTCCGCTGGAGATGCTGGCGATGTTGCTGAATTTTTTAGCTTTAGCCACACGTTTGGCTTCCTTATTAAAAGTTATTAAAGTGGTTTTACAGATTCTATGTAATGCACTCGTTTTACAGATTCTATGTAATGCACCGTGGATTCAACCATGCCATTATGTCGCACCACAAAAACATGATTTCTGCCGTTTTTGATCAGATACAAACATTTTACTTTTTCATTGATCATCATTATCTTCTTCTTCCTCTTGGGTGCTTCAGAGGAAGATTTCAGCACAACGCTTTGGCGGCATTATAAACACAAGAGGTTATCGCACAGACAGTCAGCAGCATAGAAAATGGTGGAAACGAAGAACAAGGGAAAGAGCGGAACAGAAGTTGATGGGTGAGTCTTCAGCTCACGAGATAAATCCACACATGCTCTCATTGGTCAATGTCGCATCAGGGACCAATCACATGCCATGCCAACGCGTCTCCCACAATATCCCATGGGCATATCACCTGTGGGATTGGCCATAGCGGTCGGGTACAGTGTGAGCTGGGCGGTGGGGAAATCCAGGGAGCTTGGCAATTCGATCACCCGGCGACAGAAGCTGGTCCTAGGGACATGGAATGTCACCTCTTTGGAATGAAAACGACCCCGAGCTGCTGTGTGAGATTGAGAAGTTCCTTCACCTACAGCTTTGGCTCTGGTACCAGTCCTCTTGAGGGGGACTGGACTGGGGATGGGTATACTTAAAGCTCCCTGGCTTGGTGCCTGTATGTTGGGGACATCCTGGTGGAGGAGAGGGTAGCCTCCCTCCGCCTTCAGTTGGGGGGACAACTGATTGTTGTTTGTGCCTCTACACCAAACAGCAGTTCAGCGTACCCACTCTTTTTAGAGTCGTTAGAGGGAGTGCTGGAGAGTGCTCCTGCTAGGGACTCCATTGTTCTGCTGAGGGGCTTCAACGTACATGTGGGCAATGACAGTCAGACCTGGAAGGGCGTGATTGGGAAGAACGGCCCACCCGATCAAAACCTGAGCGGTGTTCGCATTCGGGACTTCTGTGCTCATCACGGGTTGTCCATAACCAACACCATGCTCAACTGAGGTGGTTAAAAAGATTCTCAGTTGCAAGGGCCCAGGGGTGGATGAGATTCGCCAAGAGTTCCTAAAGGCGCTGGATGTTGTGGGGCTGTCATGGTTGACATGCCTCTGCAGCATTGTGTGGGCATCGGGGACAGTGCCTTTAAATAGGCAGACTGGGCCACTGGCCCCCCCTTCTAAAAAGGGGGACCAGGGTGTGTTCCAGTTCCACTGAGGGATAAAATGGAGTGGGACGCGGATTGGTGCAGTGGCTAGAGTGATGCGGGCTTTGTATTGGTCCATTGTGGTAAAGAAGGAGCTAAGTTGAAAGGCGAAGCTCTCAATTTGCTGGTCAATCTACGTTCCTACCTTCATCTATTGTCACAAATTGTGCACCATTAGCTAAAGAACAAGATTCGGAATACAAGTGGCGAAATGAATTTCCTCAGCAGGGTGTCGGGCTCTCCTTTAGAGATAGTGTGAGAAGCTTGGCCATCTGGGAGGGGATAAGAGTCAAGTTACTGCTCCTCCGCATTGAGAGGAGTTAGATGAGGTGGTTGGGGCACCTGATTCCGATGCCTCACGGGCACCTCTCTGGTGAGGTGTTCCGGGGATGTCCGACTGGAAAGAGACCTCGGGGGCGAACCAGGACACAGTGGAGAGACCATGTCACTCCTGGAAGAGTGGTTGGAGAAAGGAAAGTCTGGGGGTCACTGCCAAAACTGTTGCCCCAACGACCCGACCCGGATAAGCGGTAGAAGATGGATAGATAGACATTGTATTGTTTGTAACATGTATGAGTGTTTAAACATATCCAACATATTAGATAAACTGACCTTCTTCAGCAGAGTGGACGATAGTAATCTGACTGAACGGACCTTCTCCCTTTCGGTTATAGGCTTTGATTTTCACCTCAAAGGGGCTGTATGGATTCAGGGTGTCATTGTAGTACACATATCGGGAAGACTCCACTAAAGGTATGTGCGCTTCTTTCCATGATGATGTGTCTTTCTTTCTGAATGCCAGGATGTAGCCAAAGCCATCACCGTTCTGGTATTCTCTGGCCATGGGCTGAAAGTTTAAGCAGAGGATGAAGGGTCAACAAACCTCCCTTTAAACAAAGTACCTGTTTCCCATTCATCATAACATGGCCATTTGTTTATTAGTCTTCAACATACCGTCCATGTTACAGTGAGCTCATTGCGATCCCCCCCTCCACCACCAAGTGCACTGGGAGCCACTGAGGGAGCTGAGGACCAGATCACATTTACAGTGCTTAAAGGATGCATGTGATATTTACGTAGATCTGCTCACTAACTGACATGTGTAATTCAGCAGCTTGTCGATTAAGTTGTGCTAACATGTGCGAAAACATGTATCAACTAAGCTGTCTTTTTGGGGGGCTCACATGCACTTCACAGTTTGCACTTATTTTTTTAGTCGAGGGCTCAACATGCACCCACCACTACTGCCGCCCTATCGTCATGTTAATAAAGTCCTGGCTTGGCATTGACCTTGCACTACATTCAACGGCAGGGCTTACATGAGACAGGGCCACTTCCTTAAAACAAGCAAATTAAAAAAAAAAAAAAAAAAATCAGGTGTGTCCTATAACATTTTTTCCTTGGGGTATTTTGAAGAAAGATTGTAACGCATACTATATTTAAAGACACCCAGGAACTAGTTCAATTGTGGGGGGAAATGCATCTTGTTTGAAGTACTTCATGGTCTACATGTACTAGACCAGCGGTCGGCAACCTTTGACACCGAAAGAGCCATTTGAACCCGGTTTCCACGGAAAAGAAAACACTGGGAGCCGCACATCTAAAATGAAAAAAAAAAAAAAACTTCTACTACTTTACTGCAGCATGTTTCTTATGAAATCCACGTGCTACAGAGAAAATTACATTTTATTCATTTAATGAACACATTTTGAACATTTTGAATTCTTGAAAAATAATAACGATGAATGTCTCTTTCAAATAAATTAAACAGCTGAATTTAAATTGTCCATGTAGCAAACGAAAGCAGAAAAATGCCATGAGGCGTCATCCCTATATCCATTTATCTTATCTAAAATGAAGATAACACTGTATATATTGCTTTTTCTTACCTTTACACTTTGTATAAACAACTATAGTGTGGTCTTTGACAGTCTTCGCAGAGAGAGGCATCTCTCTGATTTTCTGCACAATTTCGTCTTTGTTTTTAAAGTTCGCAAATAAGTGTTCTGAAATCTTAAGGAATGATTCTTTCATATATTCTCCATCTGTGAACAGTTTCCCATGCCTGCCTATTTCCTGAGCGGCCACAAAGCTTGCATATGTAGTTGAATTTGCAGACTTCACCCACTTCTTGAATTGATTTTTCGTCCGGTCAGCCTTCTGCATCAGTTCCGAAACAGCTTTTTTCCTCTCTTCTCCCTCTGGATATTTTTCAGCAAAGGCTCTGTGTGTATTGTTAAAATGTCTTGCGACATTTGACCGTTTATTGTTAGCCAGTTTTTCTCCACAAATTAGGCATACTGGTAGGCCACTCTCGCCCGAGGTAAATGCAAATGAATCTGCCCAGGCATCATTGAATGTTCTATTTTCTTGAGATATTTTTCTTTTCTTTCATTTCTCCATTGGCTTTGCCGGGCTTGAAAGTCGCTCAAAATAGACGGCGTTTCAGCGGGTATACCCGCTTCCGCAGTGTGACGTCTATTTTGAGCGACGAAAAAATAATATCAAATAATTTAATTAATATTTTAATATTTCAAGATCACAATAATCTTCAAATTTAGAACTAAAATAATATAAAAACTAACACAAATAAAACACACTTCAATTAAATACAAAAAAAAAATTTAGTAATTTATTTTCCCAAGCCAATCAGAGCCGCATTATAAGGATGAAAGAGCCGCATGAGGCTCCGGAGCCGCGGGTTGCCGACTGCTGTACTAGACATTCCTGTAAATTCTAGTTATTTCCGACATACTATACAGTACAATACATTAAAATGATTATACAAGGTGGCACAGCTGTAGAGCATTGGCCTCACAGTCCTGAGGACTGGGCTTCAATCCTGGACCCGCCTGTGTGGAGTTTGCATGTTTGCCCCGTGCCTGCCTGAGTTTTCTCCAGGCCCTCCAGTTTACTCCCACATCCCAAAAACATGCATCATTTGGACACTCTATATGGTCCTTAGGTGTGATTGTGAATGTGACCGTTCTCTGTCTCTATGTGTGCCCTGCATTTGGCTGGTAGCAACTTCAGGGTATACAACGCCTCCAGCACTCTAGCGACCCTCGTGAGGATACGCGGCTCAGAAAATGGATGGATGGATGGATTGATACTGTAAATCAAAACAAAAAAAACTTGAGCAAAAATACAGAAATATACTATATAACAATTTAAAATATCACTCAAGCAGGACTTAATGCAGACTTGGACAAACTCAGTAAAGTAATCTATCGAGAACTTTATTGTGAAATTACCATGTTATGTGTATTATTTCACAATAAAATATTGTATTTGACAATTTTTTGTAATAACAGAATAGATTGGTGGAGGTGTAAAAGCTAGGCTAAGTTTAAAACCAGCAGATCATCTCATCTGGATCAGTGGTACTTTTTCTAGGCATGAAACCATATTGATGCTCGCAGATACTTACTTCTGTCCTGAGTCTAGCCTCCACGACTCTTTCCCATTACTTCATTGTGTGGCTCAACAACTGCACATCGCCTTTGTTCTTGAAAATGGGAACTAGCACAATTTTCCCCCATTCTTCAGGCATCTTCTCACCCGCTAGTATTCTGTTGAATAAGTAGGTAAAAAAAACTCTACAGCCACCTCCCCAAATTGCTTCCACACCTCCACAGGTATGCCATCAGGACCAACTTTCTTTCCATTTTTCATCCTCTTTAGTGCCTTTCTAACCTCTCCATTACTAATCATTCCCACTTCTTGGTCCTTCACACTTGCCTCGTTTACTCTTCCTTCTCTCCTAATTTCTTCATTCATCAACTTCTCAAAGTACACTTTCCATCTATTTAGCACACAACTGGCACCAGTCAACACATTTCCATCCTTATCCTTAAATTACCCTTACCTGCTGAACATCCTTCCCATCTTTATCCCTCTGTCTGGCCAAACTGTTAGATGAGAAGGTGAATGGTTGTTTGTTTTTGCACCTTGCAATTGGCTAGCAATGAGTTATAGGTTTACGCCACTTCTCACCTGAAGATAGCTGGGATATGCTCCAGCATATTTGCAACCCTTGTGAGGATAAGTGCCAAAAAATGGATGGAAAAGATATTTGTCCCAAAACTCTGTGCCCTCTGTTTGTACTCCCTAACCTTTTGTCAGCAATTATGCTTAACATTATATATAAATGAGGACAAGTGCTACAGAAAATGGCTAGATCATTAAATCAGTCAACAACATTGGTTCCTTGAGATACAGTGAAGAAATAAGTATTTGAACAGTCAGCTATATTGCAAGTTCTCCCACTTAGAAATCATGGAGGGGTCTGAAATTTTCATTGTCGGTGCATGTCCACTGTGAGAGAGATAATCTTCTTTTTCTTTCAGCTTGTCCCGTTAGGGGTCGCCACAGCGTGCCATGTTTTTCCATCTCAGCCTATCTCGTACATCTTCTTCTTTTACACCCACTGACCTCATGTCCTCCCTCACAATATCCATCAACCTCGTCTTTGGCCTTCCCCTTGTTCTTTTGCCTGGCAGCTCCATCCTCAGCACCCTTCTACCAATATACTCACTCTCTCGTCTCTGAACATGTCCAAACCATCTAAGTCTGCTCTTTCTCACCTTCTCTCCCAACCATCCAACTTTGGCTGTCCTTCTAAAAGAAAAATCCAGAAATCACAATGTATGATTTTTTAATGATTTGTGTGATACAGCTGCAAATAAGTATTTAAACACCTCTCTATCAGCTAGAATTCTGACCCTCAAGGATCTGTTAGTCCGCCTTTAAAAGTCCACCTCCACTCCATGTATTATCCTGAATCAGATGCATCTGTGTGAAGTCATTAGCTGCATAAAGACACCTGTCCAAACCATACAATCACTAAGACTCAAACTTGTAACATGGCCAAGACCAAAAAGCTGTCTAAAGACACCAGAGACAAAATTGTACAACTCCACACAGCTGAAAAGGGCTATGGAGAAATTGACAAGCAGCTGGGTGAAAAAAAGTCCACTGTTGGAGCAATAATTAGAAAATGGAAGAAGCTAAATATGACAGTCAATCTCAATCGGAGTGGAGCCCCATGCAAGATATCACCTTGTGGAGTTTGGATGTCAAGTCTCAAAATTAGCCCAGGACTACACGACAGCACTTGCTCAATGACCTGAAAAGAGCTGGGACCACCATTTTCAAGGTGAGTGTTGGTAATACACTAAGACGTCATGGTTTGAAATCTTGCATGGCACGGAAGGTTCCCCTGATTAAACCAGCACGTCAACGCCCGTCTTAAGTTTGCCAATGACCATTTGGATGATACAGAGGAGTCATGGGAGAAAGCTTTGTGGTCAGATGAGACCAAAATGGAATTTTTTGGTCATAATTCTACTCACCGTGTTTGGAGGAAGACGAATGATGAGTTCCATCCCAAGAACACCATCCCTACTGTGAAGCATGGGGGTGGTAGCATCATACTTTGGGGGTGTTTTTCTGCACATGGGACAGGACGACTGCACTGTATTAAGGAGAGGATGACCACGGTCATGTATTATGAGATTTTGGGGAACAACTTCTTTCCTTTGGTCAGGGCATTGAAGATGGGTCGTGGCTGGGTCTTTCAACATGACAATGACCCGAAGCACAGAGCCAGGAAAACCAAGGATTGGCTCCGTAAGAAGCATATCAAGGTTCTGGCGTGGCCTAGCCAGTCTCCAGACCGAAACCCAATACAAATTCTTTGGAGGGAGCGGAAACTCAAGTGTTTCTCAGTGACAGCCCAGAAATCTGTCTGATCTAGAGAAGATCTCTGTGGAGGAGTGGGCCAAAATCCCCCCTGCTGTGTCTGCAAACCTGCTGAACAACTACAGGAAATGTTTGACCTTTGTAATTGCAAATAAAGGCTACTGTACCAAATATTAACATTGGTTTTCTCAGGTGTTTAAATACTTATTTGCAGCTGTATCACACAAATAAATTGTTAAAAAAACATACATTGTGATTTCTGGATTTGTCTTTTTAGATTATCTCTCTCACAGCGGACATGCACCTACAATGAACATTTCAGACCCCTCCATGATTTCTAAGTGGGAGAACTTGCAATATAGCAGGGTGTTCAAATACTTATTTTCTTTACTGTCTGAGTTTAATTTGTTCATTGACCCTCCTTGGAACAAAAAGAGGAATTCCACATCTTCACATGAATTTCACATGAAATTCCCCCCCCCCCCCATTAAAAAAAACACCCCCAACCACACGTCCCCGAAGAGAAAGTACACCGCTTGTGTGGTTAGGTGTCACACCAGTGCGTCATCCTTTTCCATGTAAGTCTATCTCCTGCGTCCTCTTCTCTCACTCAATCTTTCTCTTGGGTCTCACTTGAGCTCTCTTAGTCTGACAACTCCATCCTCATCATGCTTTTACCAATATACTCACTCTCTCACCTCTGGACATGTCCAAACCATCGAAGTCTTCTTTCTTGAACCTTGTTTCCAAAACATCCAAATTTGCCTGTCCCTCTCATGAGCTCATTTCTAACCCTATCAAACCTGCTCCCTCCGAGAGAGAACCTCAACATCTTCATTTCCTTCAGCGACTGCTCCACAGAAGCCTTCCGATGCACACATCGACACATTTACCACCCCTGATTTATGGATTACGCCCCCCTCCCAACTATTGTTTTTTTAGTAGCTATATATACACCTACTTGTCATTTGAAACCGACGTAGCTCTCATCCTTTGCACCTGTGCAATCCATTTTTCACGACGAACCAGGTCTTTTGGAAAAGTATGAAGAGCGAACCCATCCTCCCAAGTGTTCGAGCAATATCCATCATTACAACGAGCCAGCATTTTGGCGAACACAGGAAAAACGAGCTACCTTCCAGCAGGTAAGACTAGTATAAACAGACGAGACCGCTTGAGTGCGCGACTGCCCTGTACGTCACTTCCTGCTTCTTCTCGAAAACAAATCCCTCAAGAGGATTTTCATGGTAGGAGTCACAAAAAGCCAGACTCGTCCAAATCATATTTTGTAATAAAAAACAGATGGCGTTTTTTTTAAATAACATACTAAACATTGTGCATTTCATGACAGTGGATCTTTAAATTACTTCTTTGTGTAGTCTGCAGCTTTACTTGTGAATTGGATCTCCCACTACCACACATCACAATTTAAAAAAATGTGGGACCACACTTACACTTAAGACACATTTTATCAAAATACACTGCGACAAAATCTAATCCAGCCCACCCTTGTCGACACTGTACAAAGGCGGCACTCGAAGAGCATTGCATAGGTCAAAAAGCCCATCTTTCTTTGTTTTGGAGGCAAATCTCTGTTTACCCACCCTCCCCTGGCCCGATTAAGCAAAGGGGTACAAATGCCATTCGGTTCAAGACTACCTCCAGTGATAGAGACATGTTTTCCTTACGTAATTGTTCTGTGAGGATGGGATGTGACGGCATGCTGGGTTCTCCACTGCCCAGGATGTTGCTGGCGATGACCTGGAATTCATAATCCATCCAGGGAATCAGCCCAATCACACGTGCAGACTCTGCATTCCCCTCAATATTCACTGGCTCTGTGTTGAAAATTAGATGTGTTTATATGTAAATGGTCAACAAAATTTCCATCAAGTATTATTGTTGAGTTGCATATATTATAGCATGTTAATTCATATTCTTGATTTTTAGACTGTAAAAATTGTATGGCTTCACATTACAACCATACATTTTTTATGCTTGAACTATTTATTGAGAGTTTACACACCGGTCCTCATCTGCTTCCACTTCACTGATAGAGAAGATCGGCCCATGATCACATAATTCCCGATTGGACTGTGGTTGTCATAACCATGACTCCACTTTAGCTCCACTGATGTCTCTGCAACATTTCTTACCAGTAAACCACCAGGCGGTCCTGGGGGCCCTGGACACACCACATACGCAAATGTTAATAAATATAAAAAGGAGTTTTCCATCGCAATCTATATATATACAGTTTATTTGAAAATATACTGTATATATAAATATATATACTGTAAATTTATACTGTATTATATTGATTGGGTTGGATTCAAAATTCATTTTCTTTGGGAAATTATTACAAAAATAATAAATGTCAATTTATAGTTTATATATTTATATATTGAAGTAGTTTTTCTCGATGCCTAAATGCTGTCATGGGTGTGTCTGTTCCCGATGTGGCGCACACCTGCTCTGATGAGCAGATGCACTCACTTGTGTCTCATTTTGGTGATTACGGTGATGTATATATTGCCACGCGTGCACTCTGGTCCTTGCCAGATCGTTGTACTACTCCTGTCGTCGTGCCGTTGAGAGACGAGGATGTAGTACCTGGTGGACTGGGAGGGCCACGATGGTTCATGGTCGACCCCTCTCTCATGTGGGACTTCCATGCATTGCAGCCTGAGGCTCCTGGGCCACCCAAGGCCGACTGTTAGGGGGGATGGGCGAAGGGGGGGTGTACTGTCATGGGTGTGTCTGTTCCCAATGTGGCGCGCACCTGCTCATTTTGGTGATTACGGTCCATGTATATATTGCCACGTTTGTGGTCTGGTCCTTGCCAGATCGTTGTACTACTATGTCACATTCCCACAACCCTTTGCCTATGTCCTTGCTACTCTGTGTACTGAACCCTGCCTCTTTAACGACCCTGCCTTCACGCCTGCTGATTTTGGTTCTGCTGCTTCTTTGGACTGCCTGCCTGTGTTTCAACCTTGGACTGAATAAATACGCTTCCCAAACTGTACCTGGTCTCATGAGCCGTGCATTTTGGGTTCAGCCTCATGTTCTGGTCATGACAAATGCAAAAAAATGCTAAATTGTTTAAAACATTTTTTGTGACCCAAAATGCACACTACAGTACAAAATTACTGTAAATAAAAAAAACTTAAAGTTGAAACTCCAGTGTGCCCTTTTCAAGAGCATAGTGCATCAGTCTTCTAACACATTAATTTACATGAAATTGGTGTGCTTACTGTCGGCGTGTGGCTCACGCCGGCAGCAGAACTGCTGAAGGCCAGTAAAACAAGGTTCCATTGTATTTGATTGATTGATTTTAAATTTAATGAATGTCAGATTCATTTCCCGCAGTGGCCCACTGGGTGGCGCACTGAAAATGATGGCATGGAAATGATCCATTTTACCTTGCAAAGGGTGGCGTCCCTTGTCTTTTGTAAAAAGCTCATGAAACACATTGGGCTTTAACTGAGAAAATGAGCAAGGCAGTGCCACTGACAAGTGGTGTGGTGGGATTCTTTTTTCGTGTCTGAACACCTGGAAGAACCAGTAATTTGATATGTTAGTACAACCAAAGTTGTTATTAGTGGTCAAAGGTGTTAGACCAGGACAAATGTGAAAACCCAACCTATTATGAAGGCTAAAATATCTGATTAGCATTATCCCTGTACCATGACTGTTTGTGGTGGGGTGCAGTGCATTAAAAGTGGAGAAACCAGTGAGGATGAATCTGTCAGGACCCATCTAGACGGAGGAGGACCCTAATGCAGGACTCCGGAGACACAGAGGCATTTTGGGAAAAGTGTTTATTCATTCCAAGGTTGGGGATCAGGTAGACAGTCAAGTGCAGCAGCGGTAGTCAGGACGTCGGGCGTGGAGAGCAGGTCCGCGGGCAGGCAGGAGTCGGTACACGGGAAATCGATCAAAGAAGGCAAGATGTCAAAGGAGTCAGGGTCGGTCAGAGGTCAGACCACACGGGTTCACCATCAGAAGGAACGGGGCATGAGTTGTGATGATCTGGCCAAGACCATTCATCCCCTGGGTTCTATATATACACTGGGGTAATCACTGCCAATGAGGTGCAGGTGTGCGCCTCCTAATCAGAGCAGCTGTGCGGGGAGCCACACAGCCAGGGCTGGACCGGCAGGACCATGACAGAATCAAGATAATCACAGGGCAATAATGACCCATAACCACTGTTCCCTCTATTTTTTTTACCTGTCTGAGCAAACACACTAAGGCTGTGAGCGCTCCCTTTGACCACTGTGAGCAACATAAGACGTATGCACTGTGGTCAATCACTGTCATACATTGAAGTTTCATGCGTCATTAAAGGTCTAATCCAGAGGGAATGTATTTGATTTGTCTATCATGCAAATGAGGCTATAATTTCATGAAAACATATTTTTGAAATTATAAACAAAACAGAAATGAAATAAATTTGCATCAAAGTCAGTCTCAATATTTAGTTTGAAATGTTGCTTAGATTCGGCAAGTTCCGGTTCTCTCCGGAATCTAACGTCACGTCCAGGCAAGATTTAGCCAGAGAGTGAAAAAGCTTGCAAGGATGGCGAGGACGTATGTTGCATAGGGCTGTTCTGCGACAAACGCTGACATCTTTTACATGAATGGCTGAAAAATTAATGGATAGGCAAGATATGGACCAGGTTTATGAAGACAAAGTGGGCACATTGGAGTTACAAGTCAAAGTCGACAAAATTATGTTCCAAGCATTTCACGGAGGACTGCTTTGAAAACCCTGTACAGCATTCACTTGGCTTCGCTAGCAAGTAAGTACGTCCGTGTTCAATTAGGTCCATGTTCAATTGTTTAGTATTGACGACTATCTACCTCGTTTTAAATGTAAGTACAATATGATGTTTAGGAGGTGATAAAATTTGGACACTGTATAAAGTTAGTGTAATGTTGACGCTGAGGTCTTCCTCAAATTCGACGACAGCAGTGTGTGCTCTCAAGTGTTTGGTGCATTATAATACGGGCTAAATGCATGTAAATGACATGAAGAATGCACTATAAACAATGGACCTAACATACTCTGATCTGACAAAACATTCCAAATTTAAACTATGAATGAAATGTTTTTTGTTTTATCTTGCAGAAAGCCAAGGTTACTATTGTGTGCCTGTCCAACTATCCACTCGTGCCTTTCACCAGACAATGAGAATTGTAACCCTAAACCTGAAAGATGAACTTATGAAAAATGAAATGTTGAAATGTTACCAGTGGTAAGTTCCCGAATGTTTAGATTATTTGCTTGTTTTTCCTAAAAAAAAATGGTTTATGTATAATTCACTTGCTTACTGCCATGGTCATATCCACAATTGTCAGTTTAAACCCATTATCAGAAGTTGTGTATCTGATGTAGGGTCAAGTGAGTACAAAGAGCTGGCAGACATCAGTGAAAGTGCTTATTTGAGTAAAGATGTGATGAAGGTATCTCCACTGGGACAGACCTCCAGTATCGAGGTATACCACAGTGTTGAGAACCACTTTACTCCCAAGATATATCACTTGGATATGATGGGATGAGAAACCGGAAAATGACAATTACTAAATTTGTCTGTAAGACATCAGTTAACTTTCAATTTTGTGTTTGATAGATTACGCTTAGCAGCACTTCATTTCAATGAGAATGCTCAACGGGCTGAAGCAAAAGATAAATCTGGCAGTTTGATGTTCAACATAACCTTTCCAAAGGCAAAACAAAGGCATCACACTGTGAAGAAGATAATGCCCGCTTAGGTGCGTCTTCCCCATTTGGTGAGGGCCTAACCCACCCACCCCACAAAAAAACAAACAAAAAAAAAAGCAGAACGACACAAAGAAAAACCCAATCAAAGTAGAATATTGTAAGTATAATTACTCTGCAATAATATTCAACTCTCTGCACCAATTCCCACTCTCCACGCTGGATAGCAGTGGTGGATCCCGGACGAGCCCCCATTTGTTAACAGCCTCAGATCTAGGGGAATGTGAGTTGGGACAAGCGATACACAGGCGGTAGGCACTGTGGATCTGTGAACTCTGAACGGTGAGGAACAAACAAATTAGCTCGTGTGTCTGCTCGGCCACTACAGTTTTTTTAATCTCATCCTCCACTTTCTACTTTGGCTTCAGACCAGACCTTTTTACTAAAAAAAAAAAAAGAGAAAATCTGATCGAGTTTCACCACTTTTTCTTCCATTATTCACATACTCCAACATTCATTAAAGCAACAGCACTTCTCTTTCTTTTTTTTTTTTCAACTTTTACCATTATTATCAAGAGTAAATGTAAGGAGCATGTCTAACTCTTTGCTCTACATTGACCAGACTGGTGGTGCGCCATGTTTGTAATTATGAGTGTACCCCTTTAAGAACAGAGGTGGGCGGGGTCAGGTAAAATAGGAAGTAGAGTGTGTGGGCTGGTGTGGCCTAGCAGAAGCTCATTGTGAGAGGCAGTGTGTTGCTGTGTAAATAAAAAAAAGACGTCATGATGTCATGCTGTAGTTCACTGCGCTGGATCTGTTTTCATCTGCGCTGAGAGCGTGCAACAAGTGTGCAAATGCGCAGTTGCGTAGCTTATTGGGAAAAATGCCCGTAACCATCATCCCCACCCAGGTCAACCAGCTCCCCAAAAGATGTGCGCATGTATGTGGTGCATTAAAAATCCAAGGAGGGAAAAGCACGAATCACAGAGCAGAGAGCAGTGATCCTATTTAAAGTGAGAGCTGTGCCGGCAGAGCTGGTTGGGAGCCAGCTTGACCCTCCCCTTCCCTCAGAGACTTGTGTATGATGTATTAAAACTCAATGACCAGCAGAGAAGAAGGTGGGCAACAGGACCGGAAACCAGCACAGATGTGCCAGCCACATGGTCTGGCCAGTCCCTCAGGTGAGCCTGAATGAGATGTGAGTCTGCCAAAGGTGCAGGGGTATGTACCGTGTGAGTACTAAAAATGTGTAGACAGCTAAAACCAAGATGAGGAAGGGGAAACCGGCCCATCATGCACAGAGGCCCACCTTTTGATCCAACTTGGCGCTTAGCCGTGTGGACGGCTCTTTTACGTGCATTCTAGTATTGTCGATACTTTTGTGTCTTTCATTTGTCTTTTGAGACATTACGTCCGTTACTTATACAAGGAAAGACCGATTAAAGATCAGGGAGTCTACCTCTGCAAATCCGTGGGTTTTACCCACTGGGGGGGAGTGGCTGTGGTCAATGGCACACAGAGACATAGGCGTAACATAGGGGGAAGCACGCTGGCATCCAAGTGAAGATCCACAAGGGAAGATACAAATTGAAATTGCCGTCGATCCACCTTGTGAATCTATGCTCTCTACCAAACATGATTGACACATTTCATCTTCTGACATAGATCAGTAAAGACTTCGGACATTCCGCCAACCTGTCCTTTACAGAGACTTGGCTTTGGGAACTTGTCCCTGATGGTGCCTTCATGCTTCCTGGCTACCATCTTCACAGCAGGAGGTGTGATGGAAATATCATGAATACTTTTCTATAACAGCGAAAACTGTTGTGCTGACATTTCGGAGCTCAGCAGACACTGCATCCCGAATTTAGCATTACAATTTTTTAACTGGAGGCCAATTTTTTTGTGTGGCGCAGCTGGAATGTGGTGGCTTCACAGTTCTGAGGACCTGGGTTCAATCCGTACAATAAATACAATTGAAAGGACTTTAACGATTAGCTGAATGGATTGTCGGCACAGTGGGGCAGCTGTAAAATGTTGGCCTCAACAGTTCAGTTCTGAGGACCCAGGTTCAATGCCAGCCCTGCCTGTGTGGAGTTTGCATGTTCTCCCCATGACTGTGTAGAGGGTTCAGAAACTGTCTCTACTCAAAACTTTTTAATAAACAGACAAACCCCATTTTTTTTAAGATGCTCACTACTTTCTGACCGTGACTGACACTTTTTTTGTGATTTTAGTTATTTAGCTAAGTAGTCAGTAGATGGCACTCCTGCGCCGCTCCCTGTGGTTGAGGTGTGAGGAAGATAAGAGCCTCTGCACATGTGCAGTTAATAAAAACTGTAGTGGCAGAGCAAGACACACGGCCTAATTTGTCTGTTCATCACCATTCACAGGTGTCCAGAACTAATAGCTCTAAACATTTCTACAAAACGTTAAAACGATTGTTGATTGAACTGTTCGTTATATTCTTGACATTTTGTGCGGTCGCGATGTGATTTAGATGAGTATTTTTGTTGTTTCAGTGAGTTGAGTATTGGCAAACGCCACAAGTTTTCAATTGTGTTAGAGTAGAGAACACACATGTACGTTCGAGCACGTTGGGATGCATTTGCGAATGAGAGCAGTGTCGATGTTACTTTCATACATTGTGTTGGAGCTAATGACAAATGATACAAATTTATTCTGTTTCAATTGAGGAAATGTATTATTGTTTTTTCTTTTTAAGAAAGACACTTACTTTGTATTAAGTATTAACTTTGAACACACCCACCCACACATACAAGCACACACACACCCACACACACACACACAGTCATCTACATAAGGGTTATTATTTGCCACGTTATTGTATTTTTGTTTTCCTAAAGAATATTTGTGAATGATTGTAAGTTAAATGATTTCTGTATTTTAAGCCATCTGAATTAAATGTATATTGGACTGTTATGTTTTGGTGTTATGTTGTATACATGAATATTTTTGATGATGTGCAGTTAAAAAACTGTAGTGGCCGAGCAGACACACGGGCTAATTTGTTTGTTCCTCACCATTCAGAGTTCACAGATCCACAGTGCCTACCGCCTGTGTATCGCTTGTGCCAACTCATATTTCCCTAGATCTGAGGCCGGTAACAAATGCAGAAGTGCGGGAACGAAGCATGGGTGGCGACGATCTGGCAAAGACAGACCGTCCGCTGGGTCGTATATATACTAGGGTTAATTACTGCAGATGAGATGCAGGTGTGCGCCTCCCAATCGGTGCAGGTGTGCGGGGACCCACACAGCCAGGGCTGGACCGGCAGGACCATGACACAGAGACGTTATATGAAATCAGATGCCTTTGCCAAAGATGATACTAACATTGGGTGCATTCCAAACCTGCAGCTCAAAATTCAGCTTAGTGATGAGACACCAGTCCAAGCGCAAGAACGCCATCACAAAACCTCTGTACCAAGAAGTAAAAGACTACGTGCATAACCTGCTTTCCCATGATTGGACAAGAAAGTCCACTTCATCGAACTCATCCCCTGTGGTCTGTGTCCACAAAATAGATAAGAGTCTCTGTCTGTGTGTTGACTTTAGGGAGTTAAACCGCAGAACAGTTCCAGACCGTCATCCGCTCCCTCGCATTCAAGACCTGTTGGAAAACTTGGGGGGTACTCCTGGTTCTCGATACTTGACCAAGGCAGTGCTTACCACCAGGGCTTTGTCGATGAGGAGACCAGGCACTTGACCGTCTTAAGTACCCCGTGAGGACTATATGACTGGCTCCGCTGCCCCGTTGGTCTTACTTATGCCCCAGAGGCCTTTAAGCGATGTAAGGATGGCGTCCTTGATGGCCTGAGGGACAAATGGTGCTCTCCTCATCTGGATGATGTGCTCTGTTTTTCCAGATCTTTCCATGACGACGTGGAAGTCGAGGCGGGCGCTTCGTCGCCTGCAGGAACATGGCATTAAGCTTCATGCAAAGAAATGTGAGCTGTTCAGGCGGCAAGAGAGATATGTAGGGCGGGTAGTGACAAGTGAAGGGGTTCAGATAGACCCGAAAGATCTGGAAGTAGTGTTCCAGCTTAAAGAGAGAGAGACAAAGAATTGGGTGAAGTCAGAGGTTGGTTAAGCTTCCTTGGCTATTACAGATCCTTCATACAGGATTTCTTCAGAATCGCAAGACCCCTGTTTCGGCTCATAGAGGGTCCCAGTCAGCCTAACCAGATGCCAGGCAAAGGTAATAACAACCCAACCAAACGGAAGGTCACTAAGTTTGCCCAGTGGATTCCCAAACACAGTACTGTTGTCTCTCGCCTTGTAGACATGTTGATCACTCAATCCATTTTAGCCTAGCCAGATTTTAATTTGCTCTTTATGGTGAACACTGACGCATCCAATGAAGGTCTGGTCTATTAGCAGCAGGGAGGTAAACTCTGCGTCATTGTTTATGGTTCACACCTACAGAAAAGAATTACCATCTACATTCTGGCAAACTTGAGTTTGTGGCATTGAAGTGGGCAAATTGTGATAAATTTTGAGATTATCTCTACTATCCACCTACATTCACTGTGTATACAGACAACAACCCCCTTATTTATGTTTTAAGCACAGCCAAACTGAACGCAGTCAGACATCGCTGGGTGGGTGAGTTGGCAGGTATCCACTCCACAATAAAATATAGGCCAGGCAAGGCGAATGAATGTTGATGCCGACACACTTGCCACAATGCCCTGGACAGCTGCCGAACCATGCTTTGGAGTGCACTGAAATTTTCCCTCCAGAGTCAATTTTCCACTATGTGGGAGGGGAGCAAGGCGATGGGAAGAGGGATGTGCCATGGATGGCTGCACTCCACCTTCCCTCTGGTGATGATGACAATCCCCATATAATAGCCCCAATCACACAGCAGAAGACAACAGCGCTGCCCAGAAAAAGGTTGAAGCAATTGATGAGGTAATAATACTGAACAGAAGGTGTGGCACCTTAATGACAAGGACAGAAGACAAATGAGTCAAGAGACAAGGAGTCTTGTACATGAATGGAACAACCTCAAATTTGACAAAGGAATTCTGTACAGACAGACAAGGAAATGGAAACAGCTCGTTCTTCCCAGTAACCTGAAGGTAACCATGCTAAAACACCTGCATGACGACATGGGACATGTCGGAGCTGAGAAAGTCATCCATCTGGCAAGGCCAAAATTGTATTGCCCATTCATGCAGTGTGAAAGAGAATATTATGTCATCTGTCAGTTTTCCTGTGTTAATCAGAAGAAACCCACCATCCCTGAAAAAGCACCTAGGAGTTCAATCATAACCATTGCCAATTTGAGCTTATTTCTATTGACAGCCTTCACCTCGGGCCAAGTAAGGGAGGGTTTGAGTAATACTTGGTTCTGGTAAATCACTACTCATTTTGCACAGGCCTACCCGACTAAGAATAAATCAGGCAAAACTGTGGCTGAGATCATCTTCAGCGACCTCATTCCACGTTTCTCGTACCCCCATATCCTACACCATGACCAGGGCAGAGAATTTGAGAACAATCTATTCCAAAAACTACAGCAGCTGTCTGGGATTGCCCGTTCTCGAACTACCCCGTATCACTCACTGGGAAACCCCATAGAATGACTGAATAGAACACTGTTGCAAATCCTGTGCACTCTCCAAGAGGAAAGAAAAGCGGAGTGGAAAGACTATTTGCCACATCTAGTTCATGCATACAATGGTACAAGGCGTGAAGCCACCAGCTATTTGCCGTTCTTTCGCCTCTATGGAAGAGCCCTGCGTTTGCCCATCCATTTAGTCTTTGACCTGAGAACAGAGAAAGAAGAATCAAGTCGGTGGGAATATGCTCAGAAATGGGCTTCTCGGATACAAGAGGCTGACATGATTCCAATAGAGAACAACCAAAAAAACTCATCAAAAGAAAAAAAAAGTACTACAATCGTGGTGGCACAGGAATTGCACTCCAGCCAAGAGATCGCATGCTTGTCAAGAACCTGTCATAAAGAGGCAGCTTGGGCAAGTTCCGCGCTAACTGGGAGGTGAGAGTACACAGTCAAAAAACGGATCAGCGATGGCCCTGTGCACAAAGTTCAAGATGAAAATGGAGACAAAACTATCAGTGTGCTGCACCATAACCTCCTGTTATTTGTAAATGACTTGCCAATTGAACAAGAACAGCAGAACTGTCATGGACAAAAGAAAAAAAAATCAGAGACAGACAAACAAACAGCAGAGAAGCAGCTGAGCAGGATTCTGCAGATACTTCTGAAGAGGAAGGATACTTCTACAACTTTCGACGATTACCTGTGTATACGAGGAAACTTGGGCATCAGGAGCCTCAACCTGCATACACTAATCTTAGAGCTGGAGGATGAGAATTCCAACCTCGAAGACAAACACCAGAACCAGATTATGTGCATCAGCAGGAAGAAAGAGTTCCAGCTGTCGTGCCAGAACAAACACCAGCTAAGTTACCACCTCTTGAGAATGTTCAGGAACAATATGTGAGGGAAGAAAATGAGGATGATACCGGCCCCATGACACCAGAGGAGATGGCTGAACCTGTAGCAGGACCACAAGGTGGAGAGCCCATGAGAAAGTCCACCAGAACTGTGAAACCCAGAGAAAGATTCACATATGAACAATTTGGTCAACCATCTTACCAGCCCTGGGAACCTGGAGCAAATGCCATGTTCACATGTGTGCCTTATCTTATTACCCAACTGTATGGACTTGTAAATCATATAAGAGCTAATTTGCACTAGGACAGGATTTGGCAGACATCGATTGACTTGACAAACTTTGACTAACATCCGGCTGAACTTGCAGGGCACTATACAATTAAGACAGATGATTTCCCCAGACTATTACTTGACTGACTGCTTATTCTTAGCTTAGTTCTAGATGTCCAGAGACATCTCTTAAAGCAGGGGAGAGTGTAGAGGGTTCAGAAACAGCCTCCACCAAATGTTTATAATAAACAGACACCCCCCATTTTTTAAAGATGATAATAGATGAACATTTCAATAAAATGTTAAAATGACTGTTGATTGAACTGTTAGTTATATGCTTGACATTTTGTGCGGTCGCGATGAGATTTATTTTTTGTTGTTTCAGTGAGTTGAGTATTGGGGGACACCTCTAGTTTTCAATTGTGTTACAGCAGAGAACACACGTGGTGCACATATGTGTATGTTCGAGTACGTTGGCATGCATTGGTGAATGAGCGCATAGTGTCGATGTTACTTTTGGAAATGTATTATTGTTTTTGTTGAAGAAAGAAACTTACTTTGTATTGAGTATTGAATTTGAACACACCCACCCACACACACATGCACGCGTTTCTATACAATTTAATGTGTGACATGAGAACTGGAATACATCATACCTCGCACCACCAGTTTCGCTGCAACTGAGGCACTGTCCACCACAGTTTGAGCTGTACAGGTATAAATGCCCGCCTGACTCAGCTGAGCATTCACAATAGACAGGTCTCCAATGGTTTCCCTCTACAGAAGTAAAACAAAGCATATTTTACGACAGGAATTAAAAACAAATAGATGTTTAAAAAAATCAGGACATACTGCAGCAATATCCTGACAAATACATATTATCTGTCATAAAATAACCTAGGCAACAACGGTGGCACATCTGGAAAGCGTTGGCCTCACAGTTCTGAGGTCCCGGCTTCAATCTGGGACCCACCTGTGTGGTGTTTGAATGTTCTCCCAGCCTCCGTGGGTTTTGTCCGGTCACGCCAGTTTCCTCCGATTTCCCAAAAAACATGCAACATTAATTAGATAATCTAAATTGTCTCTAGGTGTGATTGTGAAGGTGGCTGTTTGTCTCAATGTGCCCTGCGATTGACTGGCAACAAGTTATGGGTGTACCCACTGGGATTAGGCTACAGCACTTCCCGCAACTCTTGTGAGGATAAGCAGCTAAGAAAATGGATGTATGAATGGATAAAACCATAACTGTGTGTGTTTACTTTTATGTTCAAAACATGAACTACACATCAGTTTTATTTTTCACGTAATTCAGGCTAATTTTGAAGCACTTTTTTGAATTTCAGTTTCATACAAAAGAATTATGAGAAGCACTTTGCTAGCAACTAACTTGAATAAAACTGGGAAATATATCCTCCCCTTCACTTCAATGGATTGAAAATATTTCAAGCACGAACAACTGCTCATACTGTAGTTGTCTGTGCTACTGCTTTAAAGCCTCGATGTAAGAAATGAGTCAATGACGGAATAGAATCCCATCTTCACATCTCGCAACACTAGCCATAAGAAATCTCTGCATTCACTCACCCTCTCTACTCGATGGTACGGCCCTGAAGAGTCCTCCAGGTCCAGCAGAACTCCATTCAGGGCCCAGGTGAAGGTCAGGTCCATGGTGGGATCGTGTGATGCATGACACTGCAGGGTCACATTCTCACCCTGATTGATGTCAGCATTGGAGGGAGCCAGTGTGATCTTGGTGGCATCTGTATATTTTGACAACATTAATCATTTTACAAGCATCTCACATCAATGAAGAATGAGTAAATGTGGGAAATGATTATATATATTATCGTGATGATGATATCTACAACAGACAGTATGAATGCTTTCTGCTTGGCAGACAGGATTTGGATGCTTGGCATTTGCTTCTATCCGAAATGGCAGATACAAAATACAGTGGTAAATAGTTGTGACTTATTTTATAAAATGTAATGTATGATTTGTTTTACCAAGAAAGAAAACTAATGTGAGTGCGTGTGTATTTTTGTAAAACTATACCTCTGACAGACAGGTGTCCTGTGCTGTTAGCTTTGCCGAGGTAATTCTCAGCAAAGCAAGTGTATTTTCCTTCATCTGCCCTGCTGATATTAGTGATCCATAAGAGGCCATCTCGAGTCACAGTCACCCTGAGCAATCATTTCATAAAGTCAAGGTTGGCTACAAATTCAGCTATGAGTTAGAATATTTGACAGCATCTGAATTTTGCAGAAAAAAAAAATCACCGGTGACAATAGTGTTTGGTTTGAGTTCTTAGATCAGTGGTTCTTAACCTGGGTTCGATAGAACCCTTGGGGTTTGGTGAGACGGTCTCGGGTTCGGTGGAGCCTCTACCGCGGAGCTTGAGACACACTGACTCATCATGTCTATACGTGATGACATGCCCCGCTTGGTCATCACTGGCTGCAGATGATCACGTGACATTGCTTGGCCAATCAGTGCTGTGAGGAATTCAGGGCCCTCAGGAGTGATCCAATGTGCATATGCCATAGCAGTATATCGTGTAGTTACTTTCTTCATATTTTAATCTATACTATGTCGGCAAAAAAAAAAGTGGTCGGACGAATATGTACAATATGGATTCTTGTATCATGGAACGGAATTGAAGTCAGTATCCTATCTGCATGATTTGCAATATCAAATTGAGCAACTCTAGCCTCGCACCGGCAAAACTAAAGGAGCACTTCGAAAAGCTGAATCTAGATGGGGAATATAAGAACACAACGCTTTCTGAATTCAAGGTGAAGAGTCAGATTCGATGATAAGGCCACTCTACCTGCTTTTGGATTTGTACCCGTTAACAAACCGATCGTCACAGCATCATATGAACTTGCGTACCTTATCGCAAAGCAGGGCAAGCTAAACACCAATGGTTAAACATCAACCAGCTGCGTTAAAAATGGTGAATCTGATTTTCAGAACAGCGGCAGAAGGTAGATTATTCCAAATTCTTTTTCAAATGACACCATTAGCGACAGAATAGAGGACATAATTAAACACACCTTGGCTCAAGTAGTCCAGTAGATCTGATTTTAAACCTAGTTAAAATCCGCCTTCAACTCGACGAGACCACAGGCAATGCCAATCAAGGCCAGCTTGCTGTTTTTGTGCGGTATGTGAAAGACAACATGATGAAAGAAGTGTTTTTATTTTGTAAGCCTCTTACAACAACAACTAAGGCAGCCAATTAGAAGAAGCTTGTGGATGACTTCTTCAGAAACAATAATCTTTCGAGGGATATGGTTTCTGCAGTTTGTATGGATGGCGCTCCAGTCATGCTGGCAAGAAAGTTTGGTTTTTGTGTGCTCGTAAAAGCCGATGCACCATCCATCATTGTTAGGCATTGTATTCTACACAGACATGCATTGGCAAAAAACATGCCCCCAAAAATGATAGAAGTATTAAAAACTGGAGTGGAATGTGTGAAATGTGTGCGAAATAGTGCTCTGAGCCACTGAATCTTTATTCAGCGAGCTGTGTAACGAAATGGAAACTGAGTTTGAAGTACTTATGCACCATTTCAATGTTCGGTGGTTATCCCGGGGACAGGTGTTGAATCGTGTTTTTGGCTTGTGTTTGGAAGAGCACCAACATTGTCATACAGATTGCTTCAAAAAATCCAAGTTAATTCTCATTTTAGCGTACATGGCTGATATATTCACAGCTCTTAATCACCTTAATCAGCAGATGCAGGGGGGGTGGAGTCAACATCATGGAAGCAGAAGAAACCCTGAAGGCTTTTAAAAAATGAAACCTACTTTTATGGAAACGGCGAACAGAGAACAATAAACATAAAAACAAAGAAAAGGAACAGACTTTGCTGTGAAAATGACATGAGAGTAGCACTTGCCAAGGTGAAGCCACACATACCTGTATCTGAACTGGTCTCTCAAAGGCAACAGCAGAAGTCACACTGATTTTTAGGGATGTAATTTGTTGTGAGTTCATGCACTAAATTTATTTTTGTTCTCCATGGTTCATTTTGAGCACAAGTAGAAAAACTATATGTCTTGAATTTGAAAAAAAAAAAAACATTTTATTTAACACTAAAATGGGGTTTGGTGAATGCGCATTTGAAACTAGTGGGGTTCGGTAGCTCCAACAAGATTAAGAACCACTGTCTTAGATATATGTGCATGGATTGGCTACATTCACAGCCGTGTTAAGTTCTAAATCATGTGAGTTTGTTACCTCTTGGGCATCACTACTCCATAACTCCAGACCCCATTGCCCTGACATCACATATTACGAAAGTTATAGTTGTTCATAAAGGCCTTTTCCAAAGCAATTGGTTTTCCAGCACAAGCTTGCCTATATTTGGAATTGGTTGTTTAGCGCCCTACCGGGAAGTAGCACAGGTTCTTTTCCTTCTGCATGGTCTATTGCTGTTAATATTATGAACCACTTTGCCAACCCTTCTCCTATCAGATGTTCTGTCTGACATCAGTGCAACACCACTCCCAAGTTGAACACTTTTCACCTCAAGGGCGAGACGACGATAAACGCCTACTTCCACGATGCACTGTGCACAGCTAAATTTTGTGTGAAAAGGTGTTAATGTGTCTGGCCTGGCCCACTCAATTGGGAACCGCCCCAAGGCTTACTATCTGTATTTAGTGATATGAAGGCTATTAGCGATTGGCTGGCAATCAGTTAAGGATGTACTCGCCTCCTGCTTGGAGATAGCCGGGATAGACTCCAGTGCTTCCACAACTTGGATGAGAAAAATCGACTCAGAAAATGGATGGAAGCTGTTAGCTGTTCGCTACAAAATTCTCACAGGCACAAAAGTGTATCTATTCTCTATTCCTTTTTTATCCAGGGTCAATGGTGCGATGGTGTGCTGGTGTCCATACCAACAGAATAGAACAGACTGTAATCACATTGATTTTGTAAAGGAGCTAAAAAAAAATACTAAAACCCTGAAAGGCCCAGGATGTAACTATAAGTCATATTATGGTCTGTGAATATTCCCATTCATCCAGGTTATTTTATTCACAGGGCATTGAATCAATTGCAACTGGATTGTTCTAATTGGCTTAAAAGAAGTTTAGCCTCTCATCAAGCTTCATCAATTCATGTAAAATGTTTTTTTTGTCTCACTGTCCTTATACTCTTGTGATGTCACTATAATTCAAATTTTTTTGTACAGTAAATGATCCATATCATAATCAAGAAAACATTTCTTGTTGTTATTGTAAATACCTGCTACTGTTGATGAGCAACTCAGTCCCACGACTCCAGAACAGGCTGGGCTTAGGGGCTGCTCGTGGTCGACACTCAATTATCACTTGTCCTCCTCTGGCTGCAGGGATCAGTTTCCGTACAGGGTTAATCCTGAAGTCTGGAGCCTGAACTGGAACAGGTAGGAGACGCAGAATAGAGTAGACCAAACTTTAAGTAAAGAGATGGGTCAAAGATGTTCAATTTTTGAGTTGCTCTAATAGATGATTTTGTCCTACCTTGGACTCGCAGCTCAGCAGAAGAGTAAATTGTTCCATGCTTGTTCTCAGCAACACACTGGTACATTCCAGAATCTTCCAGGGCTAGGCTGCTGATCTTGAGATGAGCTCCATTTACTTCTACTCTGTCCTGGACAGTTCATTAAGGAGATGGAGATAGAAAAGGGTGAAGAAAGGAAGTTAAAAAGCAGAAATGGGGGAACTTGAGTCAAAAGACTTCACTTGAGGCCACTTGAGTTGCCAGTTTTATGACTTGCTTGCCAAATAATAAATAAAGACTTTAACTGACTTTAGACTTGTCAGCCAAGTGACTTTGACTTGAACTACACAACTTGAAAAGACATCTTATTTAAAGCTGGAAAAAAATTTATTTTGATTAACAGTTTGACTTTTTTTTGAGGAGGGTGGTGGTGGAATAAAACGAAAAAAAATATTCATGCCATGCCAAGGTGCTCCGACATTACACAAAAGAGATTTTGAACTATGAAGTCAAAACAAAATATAATGTGGATTCAAGGATTATGTTGTAGATTAAGGTTGCAAATAGAGGATGGTTATTGTACAGGAGTAATGCAGATTTTGTTCATTCATTTTTTTTTAAAGGATGACGAAATGTTCATGTTGTACTATTCCCTTAATTATGAATGTCTTTTATTCTCCATTAGCGAAGTAGGTACACACTAAAATACGGTATATTTGACCAACAGAAAACTGTCTTGTCTTTTGTTTAATGGTGTTCTCTTAAGAAAGGTAAGAGTTACAGTACAAGGCTGTTGCCACAAAGTACACAGCATAGTTTGTTCATAAATGATGTTATTTTGAGTTTGAAATAAGAATAATTCAGTGTGTTCAATCATTCAATCAATCATGATCTAAGGTGTTTCCTAATTTAACTTGTATAAGGATTGAATACTTTTTTTAGTGTTATGATTTATGGGAAAAAAGATGTGAAAAATTATTTTTATGCCACTCTAGTATATGTTGTGACCAATGTTCCCTCTAAGCTGCGCACGTCCACAATTGCACACTTGGAGCGCACATGAAAACCGATCCAGAAAAGTGGACCACAGCTTGACTTTTTTTTTTTTTTTTAACCATGGCAGCACACGGTGTCTAAGAAGCTGCTGCTCAGCCACACTATGCCACACACTACTACTCCCTTGTTTCCATAACACCGCCCACCAACGGCTCTTGAAAGGGAACACTCATAATTACAAACACTGTCCACCTATGGACTCTGGGAAACGTAGAGGAAAGACAATTTAGACATGCTACTTATTTTTACTCTCGATAATAATGGCAAAAGTAAAAAAAAAAAAAAAAAATGCTGCTGTTGTTTTAATGAATGCCGGAGTATCTGAATAATAATAATGAAGATAAAGTGGTGAAACTGGACGAGATTTTCTCTGTTTTGTGTAAAAAAGGTCTGGTCTGAAGCCAAAGTAGAAAGTACAGGATGAGATGGTGTATAATGTTTAAATTCTACCTTGGCGATAGAGAATGAAAGAATAGACAATACAGTGCACAAATAGCTAAATCTGTATTTAAAAAATAGGAGACATCATAACATTAACCTTAAAACTGTTTGGTAGCATCATTCAGCTTTTAACATACATTACTAAAGATATTCTGCAAGCAGTGATTCAGTTTTACACCAAGAAAAACAGACGGGGATATCATTATGGGTTAAAAATAAATAAACGAAACAGAGTTGGCAGCGACATATAAAATTTACAGTTCATAGTTGGCTTGGTTTGGTTAGCAATATATTTTTTTGTTTTTTTTATGTAAATGATGTAATCTAGATCTTTTAATGAAGCATGTAACTTCAATGGATAACACCGATCTGACCACAGTGCATATGCCTGATGTTGCTCACAGTGGTCAAAGGGAGCACTCAAGGGCCTAGTGTGTTTGCTCAGACACATCAAAAATTAGAGGGAACATTGGTTGTGACTGGAACAACATTAGATGACTTTTGCTGCAACTTGCTAAAACCAAGTAATGACTTGACACAACTTGCTTGAAATTTCCTGGCCCCTCAGCTTGCTTGATTCTTTCCCACAGGAACTTGGGACTTGCTTGAGACTTAAAGGGTATGACTTGACACTTGCTTTTCACTTGGACATACTGTGTCTACTTTCACCTGTTAAAAAGTGAACGGAAATTCTTTTCACATTAGAGTATTTAAGACCAACTGAGGGTTATTCCAAATGATTCCACATATATTTCTATCTTAGCTGCCTGAAAAGAGACAAATTCATGGTTTCTACCGATCGATGCATATCAAAACTGTCATGGGTATGGCCTGGCCACAGCTGTGGGGCGCGCTCCCTGTGAGGGGCGTAGCCAGGCCACAGCCCTGGGCGGTGCTACCTCTGAAAGCTGTCAGCTGTGTTGCATTTTGGACACTAATGACCAAGCACTTAAGTGATGAATGTGTCATCGGGATTTGCCAGTTTGTTGCATATCCTTACTGCATCCTGGGATACTCCACTATTGTGCGTAAGTGTAGAGCAATCCTTTGTCACAGCGAGCCTGTGCCTCTTTAGTTTGACCACGGCTTGTCTATGTTTCTTAGTGTGCCTCATGGTCATTGGACCTTGAGCATCTTTTTTAATCTTGCCTGTTGCCTAGCGTTTTTTGTGCTTCTCCAGTGAAGAAAATTTGAACACCCTGCTATATTGCAAGTTCTCTCACTTAGAAATCATGGAGGGGTCTGAAATTTTCATCGTAAATGCATGTCTATACTGTGAGAGAGATAATCTAAAAAGAATCTAAAAAGAAAAATAGAGAAATCACAATGTATGCTATTTTAACGATTTATTTGTGTGATAAAGTGACAAATAAGTATTTGTACACATCAGAAAGCCAATGTTAATATTTGGTACAGTAGGCTTTGTTTGCAATTAGAGAGGTCAAACGTTTCCTGTAGTTGTTCACCATGTTTGCAAACAATGCAGGAGGGATTTTGGCCCACTCCTCCACACAGATCTTCTCTAGATCATACGGGTTTCTCGGTTGTTACTGATAAACACGGAGTTTCAGCTCCCTCCAAAGATTTTCGACTGGGTTTAGGTCCGGAGACTGGCTAAGCCACGCCAGAACCCTGATATGCTTTTTACGGAGCCACTCCTTAGTTTTTCTGGCTGTGTGCTTCGGGTCGGTGTCATGTTGAAAGACCCACCCACGACCCATCTTCAATGCTTTGACTGAGGGAAAGAGGTTGTTCCCCAAAATCTCTCAATACATGGCCGCGGTCATCTTCTCCTTAATACAGTGCAGTTGTCCTGTCCCATGTGCAGAAAAACACCCCTAAAGCATGATGCTACCACCCCCATGCTTCACAGTAGGGATGGTGTTCTTGGGATGGAACTCATCATTCGTCTTCCTCCAAACACGGTTCGTGGAATTATGACCAAAAAGTTCAATTTTGGGCTCATCTGACCACAAAACTTTCACCCATGAGTCCTTTGTATTATCCAAATGGGCATGGGCAAACTTAAGACGGGCCTTGACATTTGCTGGTTTGTGCAGGGGAACCTTCCGTGCCATGCATAATTTCAAACCATTACATCTTAGTGTATTACCAACAGTCATCTTGGAAACGGTGGTACCAGCTCTTTACAGGTCATTCACCAAGTCATGTTGTGTAGTCCTGGGCCCTATTCCTCACCTTTCTAAGGATAATTGAGACCCCACAAGGTGATATCTTGCATGGGGCGCCACTCTGATTGAGATTGATCGTCATGTTTAACTTCTTCCATTTTCTAATGATTGCTCCAACAGTGGACCTTTTTTCACCAAGCTGCTTGGCAATTTCTCCGTAGCCCTTTCCAGCCATGTGGAGTTGTACAATTTTGTCTCTGGTGTCTTTGGACAGCTCATTGGTCTTGGCCATGTTACATGTTTGAGTCTTTCTGATTGTATGGGGTGGACAGGTGTCTTTATGCAGCCAATGACCCCACAGAGGTGCATCTGATTCAGGATAATACATGCAGTGGAGGTGAACTTTTAAAGGCGGACTAACAGGTCTTTGAGTGTCAGAATTCTCGCTGATAGACAGGTGTTCAAATACTTTTTTGCAACTGTATCACACAAATAAATTGTTAAAAAAAAAAATCATACATTGTGATTTCTGGATTTTTCTTTTTAGATTATCTCTCTCACAGTGGACATGCAGCTACGATTAAAATTTCAGACCCTTCCATGATTTCTAAGTGGGAGAACTTGCAATATAGCAGGGTGTTGAAATACTTGTTTTCTTCACTGTCGCAGGGTGTTGAAATACTTATTTTCGTCACTGTACCTGTTTTGGACTGCTTTTCCGTCTTTGACCTCCTTCCGGAATAAAGCCACTCTTAAGATCATGCCCTTGCCTCGGAGTCGTGCATTTGGGTCCGCCCCCGTGCCACTGGCTTATGACAAAAACTAGCAGGCCTTCCAAACAACTCCTAAAACTAAGTTATTTAATCAGAATCAGCTTTAATCACCAAGTATGTAACAACAACAAGGAATTTGTCTCCGGCAGTCGGTGCTGCCCTGGTATGACATTCAGAACAAAGATATGCAATATGCAGAGTCTTCTTCATTTACAGAAGTGAAGAGTGTGTCAACGGCCCACATTTTGTTAAGCTTATACAGAGTGCCCCTACCCTATTGCACTACCCTATAGACCAGTCCAATGACAATTGTGCAAAGGGAGCAGTCTAAAGTGATGAATTCTTTAACAGTTTCAAGTAAGTTGCCATGCCACAAATAGCAATGGCGCGAATTGATAGTAATTGGCTTGTGTGGTTCAGGTTCATGTGTTGAGGAGCCCTAGAACCAACTCTCAAATTGAACACCAGATGTCGCCAAACCAAATTATACTTGAATGGGTCACCAGCACGGCAAAGATCTCTCTGATAGACGTAGCCTTCCCACTTAGCATCTCACCGCATTGCATACATATACCAAAGTCAGTAACCTTAAAAACCTAATTATTTTTATATCTTCGTATTACATCCACATATCAAAGTCAGCAACCTTAACAACCCAATTATTTTCATGTTAGGGTCAGGTTTAATGTTCCACCAAAAAGCCATAAAAACTTGGATACAGAATTCCGAGGCTCTTTGTTCATTTCACGCTGACAAGGGACGGGCCTTTCTATGGCAGGGTTCATCCTCTGTCGGACCCAAAAAATTTAAGGGCTTTTTAGGGCCATTCTTAGGGGCTGACACGAAAAATTTAGGGCTGACACGGAAAAGATTTAGGGCCGACACGAAAAATTTAGGGCCATCGTGGGAAATCAAGAGTAAGGAAAAAAGACTCACCCAATGGTGCCATCGGCTGTTCTTGGTTCATCAAAGGTTCCAGTACCTCAGTACCTGTGACAGTGATCACCTGTCGCCCCTTGTGGTAGTTCTCATTGATATGACCATTGTCAACGTCTTCACATAACAGTATACAGAAAAACTGATTCTAACTACAATTGCAACTATATACACAAATGTCTTCTACTAATGTCTGTTTCAGCACCCCTACTCTAGCTCCTTGAGCCTACCCAGTGCCTCCTCTATTTACTGCTGCAGAGGTGCCAAAGAGGCTCTCTTGTCCTTTGCTCTGCCTCTGAGTGCATTGGCCTCGGTGATAAACCTCAGCTTCCTCTTTTCTTCTGTCTGCTCACACAGCCTGTCAGCCTTCTCAATAAGCATAGCTATATCAGTCTCTAGTCTGGCTTTTTTGGCTTTGAGGCTATCTCTGCCTTAGCTTCCTTCCTCTTCTCTGCCTGTTTTGATGCATCCTTCTTCTTCTTTTCCTCCTCTAGATGCTGGACGTAAATACTTCTGGCAGAAGACGCAGCGACCAACAGCTCCCTTGTGATAGGCACCATGTCAGGCCCTCCATATTGCTGGACCACCTCCACTATTTGCCTCCGAGCAATCAGTGACTCCTTACTTAGTTTGTCCTCGGTGATCTCCTTGTTTGTAGAGAAGCCTCTTTCCACAGATGCCTGTCCATGGGACAGGAGCAGCAGCTCCTTTATGACGCCCCATAGCTCCTGGAACTGCTGGCTTTCTTGCTGATGCAGAGTGGAGTGGAAGAGCGGGTCGAGCCTGTCAGTAGAGATGTTGAAGTCAGAGAAAGCAACCCTAATCTCCTCATCTTCTTGGATCTTTTCACTCAGTCTGGAATACTGGAACAGAATCCTGTCGCAATTGCTTTCCTCCACCCTTCTGTGATCCACCACGATGTGTTAGGTTTTTTGGAGTTTTTTGTTGTTGTTCTCCTTTTCACCTTTCATGGCAATGTGCCGGGGGTCCATCCAGCTTAGTAGGCGGACTAAACTGTATATGATGGGGGCCTTCTCCAGCAACTTTTCTATCATCTTTACCAGGAAAGTTTGGCAGCTCATTCTAAATTCCTGCTTTACATGTTCGGTTGCAATGCCAGATTTCACAAGCAGTCTCTCAGCAGCAAAGCCTATGTCTACTTTCGATAAATCCACCCATTGTGACTTGTCATCCACATTAATCTTGACAAGGCTGGTGAGGGAGGCTGCCTTTTCGTTAAGGACTTCAGGCTTGATGAACTTTTCCATCAGAGCTTGATGAGGGTGCCCATGTCCATTGCGATGAAGGGAAGCATAGGCTTGTCAGTCTGGAACAATTTCAAGAATGGTTCCACCAGCCTGGCCCACATGAGAAAGAAGTGAAGCTTGGCAACAAAGATGGGGTCCTGTGCTGCTTTCTGAACAACAGTGAAGGAGCTGTTGGTTGGGCAGGTCACCTTCTTCGTCCTTGCTGCCTCGCAGTAATCTCGCACATGTGGCATCACGGTGATCGCTCTCTCTGCCACATTAATGTTTTCAAGCCATCTGTGCTTGCAGAACATGAGAGGGAGAGTGTCGGATAGAGTGACTTGTTTAAAGCCCTCGCGCCTGGCAGGTGCATCGCGAAACAAGTTGTAGAGGCTGGACAGAAAATCTTCCACCCCCCATCCAGCTGCCCGGCAACCGATTCCGAAATGCGTTATGGAGGTTGTGGAGACCGCAGCTTCCAGTCTGGAGCATACGGCAGGTGGTCATCTTTTCTAATTGTTCTTGAATTGATTTGTACAGCTTCCAATTAACATTGGGGCCATCCATCGAGTGCTGGAGCAGCTTTTGGTGACCGAAGTCACACACGATAGAATCCAAACGCTCCTGAAGATCAGTTGCTGCTGAACGTCTCAGGAATTCAGAGGTGAGGTAGCAAGTGCGGACCTGGTCATGAATTCATAATCGCACATGAATGTCCAGCTTCTTCTCTTGCATCTCATGATTTAGAGACTCATCAAAGAGGAGGACATACTCTGATTCAGTCTTCACTTTCTGCCTCAGTAGAGATGAAAAGTGGGCAGCGATGCCAAATGTAGCCAGGTATGAAGTCTTCCTTTCCCCACAGTGGTAGTTTTTAGCAATGTCACTGTCTGGGAACATGACTGCAAACACTTTGGAATTATTTTCGCAAGATTTGTAATTGTAATGGCTGCAGATCACTTTTAAAGTCCACACGATCTCTGCCTTTAACGAGTCCGCCTTCATGTATTGAACTATGTTCATAGAGCCTGACTTCTGGCTGGTTGAAGTCGATGGCAGGACAACTGTAAGTGCGCATGCATTGCTAGTACTACTGCCTGAAGTTGATGCTTCACTATCTTTATATTTTAGAAACAGATTCATAACAACGGAAGATGAGAGAGTCTTCGGCAAATCAGCGTGTCTCCTTTTTTCCGGTGCGACTCCAGCGCTTTGACACCCATCTTTCCAAACTGGGAGCTCTGCTTGCACAGATGGCAGTAAAACATGTGCCGATCTTTTGCATCTCAACGAACCCAGCTTCCAAACTCCTTACTTTCAACCCAAGCATCTTGAAAAATGCACTTCCCCATGATACAAGTTGGATCAATGAAAGACGTAACAAAGACGAAGTCAAATGCCGACTCACGGAAACGAACAATGGAATATCGACGACAAGATGGGGACTCGTTGTCAACACGGTGACTTCCGTTGATAATTTCCGGCTGTTTTAGACCCCAGACAGATCGCTATTTTTTTTTTAAATAAAAGATTTTTTTTTCGGGAGAATTTTGGTGGTAGAGGTCCTCCCTTTGATTTTTTATAATTTAAGGCCTTTTTAGGGGCTTGACCGGTTTTCACGGATTTTAAGGACTTTTAGGAGCCCCTAAATGCACCTTCGAAAATTTAGGGGTTTTTAGGGACGCGTGCGAACCCTGTATGGGGAGCAATAGTCGTGTGGCAAGCTGGCGCGGAGAGGTCTTCGAGCAACTTGGGATGCTTATTTTTGACTTCTCCATCTATGATTGGGCGCGAGTAAAACAACTACTATAGTAAGGTAATGCCAGGATAATACCAGCAATATTACATGGTTACCTAAGAAGGGCAAGTTGGCTTGACAATTTATCCTTAATCTTGAAATCCCTTATTACTAAATTAGGCTTCGAGCTTCGTAGGACTTAATCACCCCTCACAGGCTCACTCAAAAATGTCTATTTTCCCGAATTTCTAATGTTTTTGAATGCTTCTAATCTTCTTTCATTTTTATTACCTATTACTTTTGTCATTTATCTCATCCTACTTACCATCAGTATTATCAATTTAATCATTTTTCCTTTTATTCAATTATGTTCAATTCACATCGAATTTTGCCTTAACATTGCAACCGTACCCCGCGACTGGCGGGAGTGACTGTCGAGTAATGAATGTTATCTGAACAATTTTTATCATTTTATTAAATACTTAAAACTTCCATTTTCATCTATCTTTCTCATTCTTACATTGAGTTGTCTCATTATTACCATTCAACATCATCGAAGATCGATCGTCAACGACAGAAACATCATCTAGTCGTAAAATTCTATTTTAATCAGTCACTCATTGATAATTTCCGTTTTAAGATAAAACAAATCGTATGATCCTAACAAGGATTGTTAAATTTACGAGGTCAAAGACAAGTGCAATCGATTCATAAAAGATGGAGCTGCTGTAAAAGCAGAGCGATCACTTTGTCACCCTTTTGCTCTGTAAGGTTACTCGTTAAGGGCTGATAAGTGAGGGCAGATCGGATTGGCTCTGCAAAACTAAAGGCAGTTAGTTGACCTAGGCGAATTAATCTCGACACCGACTTAAGAAGCTCCCGTCCCCCTGCACCCACAACGTTAGAGTCAGCTGGGGTAAAGGGGTAGCTTAACCCTTTAACTGGAGAGTCGGTCAGGACATTTCTCCCGATTAGTCCTGCGGATAAGCGGAATCTAACAACAGCCAACCAATAATTCCACTACATGCTGGCAGTTTTCTGCCGTGAGTTGGTGTCACACCGTCCTGGGCCAATCAATATAAATATTATATACGACAGACTATCATCACTTTCAACTGCATAAACTCCTCAAACCTTGACACCCTTTGCACAATTTTCAGTGCACTGAAGTATCGCTGTAATAGACATGCTAGAAGACTGCATCCTTGCAGAACTTTGCACGACTGAGTTCTTATATGATGAAAAAAAAAATGTTCCGTGTCAATTGACATTCTATTCTCCTTCGTTTTTGTTAGTTCGTGTGTTCTGGTCTTCGTACTCAACATCTATCTCTTACTAGGGCGGCACCAACTACCGGAGACAAATTCCTTGTGTGTTGTTGCAGTACATACACTGGCTGATTCTGATTATTATTTCTTTGAACCTGTATAGATATCTTGCTTTTGTCAAATGGTCTTGTCCCACAGGTCAATTTAGATGCTCATTAGGCCAAACTTGATCAAAGATGAAAGTGGACTTTCGTGAAAATTCCTGAAAATACAAATGTGAGTACTAGGGGGGTCCGGGGGCATGCTCCCTTGGGAAACCTTTGAAAAAATGGATGGCTGTGGTGCATTCTGGCGATATCTGTGAACAAAATTCAAACAAAAATTGAAAGTAAAATTTCTAAGTCCTGACCAAAAAAAAAAAAAAAATTGGGCAGAAGTTCCCCAAGGGCCAAGCCGAGATTCCCCCCCCCCATCCTCCTATCACTGGATAGCACAAAATCACATATGTCATTAAAATGTGCTCAAAATATGCCATCTTATCTGAAGACAAATGAATTAAGTGAACTATTCAGTAAAAAGACATCTAAAATTGTCCTTTTCCCCACATTACCCATTAGTATAACACAACTGTAAATTAAAAATAAAATAAGCAAATATATAACTAAAATAGAAAACAAAAATTTCAAACTCATTTCAATTTCAACTGATATTCGTAGAATATGATATAAAACGGTATTTAACATTTTCATCAATAAAAATTCTTGATCTGACAAACTTTATCTGAATAAAAGTTAAATGCACTGGCCTCTCAAGGAATAAACATGAACGGTCTATCCCCGCAATGTTTTGAAAATGCTGAAAGTTTAGTTCAACATAATCGGCGTTCGTTGCAAACAAGCTAGCGATACATTGTAAAGAAACATTCCTGTCGGCAATCTTGACGGATTGTTGTGGCCACACCTGAATCAAGCGACGAGGTGCATGATAGTCTGATGTTTGTTTTTTTTTCGTTTTTTTTCTTATGCTGTCACATTGCCTCGCGGTCGACGCAATGAGCACCCCTGGTGTAACTGAATTTCCTTGGACATGGCTCACGATGTTGATGACTTTCGACGTAAATGCGCTCGCATTACGTGAAGCAGTTCTGAACATGCGCTTTCGCACATGCTCCGTACATGCTCAATACATTGCATTTCCTGTTTCCGGATGAATACCGGTTGGAGCAGGCTTGTTTGGTTAACAACGTTTATGAAATAAATTAATGTCAAGACCACACAAAATAATCAACGTCTTGAGAGAATGCGAGGGGAGGGGCGTTACTCTTACTAGTGTTCATGCCTCAACATGGCTACGCTCGTGAAAGCAAAACAACAAACTCAAACACATGTTCGTCCAATGTTGTCAACTAATATCCGGATTAATTTTAGGCAATTTTTCCTCAATTTTCCGGAGCTATTTTCATGAAAATTTAAAAATCTGGAATTCCTAGAAAATCTGGTGGACTTTCATCACTGTCATTGGAAAATCCATCCATTATTTGAGCCACTTATCCTCACAAGGGTTACGGGAGTGCTGGAGGCTGTCCCGGCTATCTTCGGGCAGAAGGCAGGGTACACACTGAACTGGTGGCAAGCCAATCGCAGGGCACACAGAAAGAAAAAAAAAACACAATCACACCGACAGGAATTTAGAGTCTCCCATTAATACATGTTTTGGGGATGTGGGAGGAAACCAGAGTGCCCGCAGAAAACCCATGCAGGCACGGGGATAACATGCAAACTCCATACAGGTGGGGCCTGGATTTAAAGCCTGGTCGTCAGAACTGTGAGGCAAAGCTCTATCCAGTCTTCCACTGTTTAACCACTCATCGTAACATTGTAAATAAAACAAATAATGCAAAATGTATGAATTGTATTGATAAATAAATGGACTTTTATTGGTGTAGCACTTGTACCTGTGTAGTGAGTAGCTGTCCGTTACGAAGCCAATGAATGGTAGGTCTTGGTTTACCAGCAGCTACACAACTCCAGTATAGCTCTGAACTAATCTCAACTTCAGAGTCACTCATCACCTGCAACCAGTCTGGCTGAGCTGAAGCACAAAAAAAAGAACTGCATGAAGAATCACATTACAATGTATTTAAAAGCGGTAAAGTAAAAATACAGTGATTCATTGCAAGGCAAACACATTTTAGGAAAAACCTTGTACACTAATGCGGCCCTGGTACAGGTCAACTCCCTCAGAATTGTGGGCTTCACATTCGTAGACACCTTCGTCATCAAAGGAAAGGTTTGGTATGATGAGAGTGGGACTCTCAGCACTGGAACCTGCCTTGGACGGCATTAGTCCATCCACCTTTTTCCATCTCAGTTTTGGGACAGGACTACAAGAGGAAATGGAGGGATAAAGAAGTGCCCTAGTTGAGACCAGATATAAGACAAAAGGTTCAAGTGAAAATTTGATATGTTTTGAAACTTACTTTCCAAAGGCAAAGCACTCTAACTGGGCAGTGTATCCGGCAAGGGCATAGGTCTCCGCTGGAAAGCGCACTTTGATGCTTGGAGCTGACTTCTTTGGATTGGCTAGTCAAACAAGCAGTTTATCAATTGAAATCACTCATTTTTAGTGTTTAACTATAATTAGTGATGTGTAAATAATACATTGGTTCCTTTCTAGAGATCTTGAACCACCTTATGTGATAATTATACCAAATTCTGGTGGTATTATCTGCGTTTGGTTAGTGAACAGTTCAGGGTGTACCCCGCCTCTCACCCGATGACAGCTGGCATAGGCTCCAACACGCCCGCAACACGAATGAGCAGAAGCAGTACCGATAACGGATGGATGGATGGATGGATGGATGGATGGATGGATGGATGGATGGATGGATGGATGGATGGATGATGGTATAGTGTGCTTATAGGTGCACAAAAAAAAAAAAAAAACAACAGAGCCAACCATGGCGAATTCAAATGGTCATCTTTTTTATTTATTTAAAATCCCTAGCAGTTTTAACTGGATGAAAGCACAATAAATTTCCACTTGTTCTATTCTGGAAAAATTGGTCAATTACTCTTTTTGCCCTGTGTTCTGTTTATAAAAACTGAGGAACTAAAATTGAAATGGCTTCTTTTAACTCACGTTAAGATCATAGGTACTATAATGAACAAATCTGCTTGCCTTTTTCAAAATTACTTGGAGTTGTGTCAAAAAACACATTTGAGAAGGTCTTGGTTTGCTCAGCAGAGCACTGAGTTTGCATCTTACCTTCAGGCAGCACAATGACTGGATTAGCTTTGCTGAAGGTACTCTTCGTGCTGATGTCCATGTTGATTGTAGTGAAGCAGAAGTAGTTTCCAGTGTCGTTGGGCTCTGATTTGGCAATGTAGAGATTACCCGTTACCTGGGATACAAACCAGCGGCCATCATCTTTGTTGATGAAGTTAGGAAACTCATTGAGGAGCCACCGATAGGATAGAGCTAAAAAAAAAAAAAAACATTGATGTTTATCTTATTAAGCAACAGTGCAGGTAGAAGCAGTACATGTGGTTTGAATTTACAATACCTTTTGGAGTATGTCATGCTACAGTATACTGTAGTGCTAAAAGTCAGAAATATTTTTTGCAAAGGAAAGTTATCATTAAAAGGATACCTGGATAATGTGGAGGAGGCTGGCATGCTAGGAATGTTCCAATTCCTTCATAAGCTGTTTGAGGATTTCTGCTGTCTGGAGGGAAGTCGTGAAGGTCTAAAGAAAAGAAAAAAAACTTCATATAAAAGAGAGCATTAAATACCATTCAAAAGGCTGGCAAAAAAGAAACACTAATCGGTTACAATGTGAAAACTGCTAAACATAAATGACACATTTCAAAGAACACTAACAACTTCCATAAAACCAGAGAATTTTTTGAGAATTTCTTTCAGAATGGGGTGGAGTCTATCCATATTAACTTGGACAATCATGGACTTGGTAACCATTCAATCGCTGGGCACAGTACAAACATTCATTACCACTTTCAATCACGGCTATGTTATAACTTAAAAAAAACAACTATGGTGTTACCTTGAGATACAGTAATAATTAATGAGGAAAAATAGCTCTTCATAATATTGTCCTTTTGAAGACCCGGGTTCAAATCAAATGAGTGGTTTTCTGTGGCTACTCACTCTGGTTTCCTCCCACATTTCAAAAACATGCATGGTAGATTAATTAGACTCAAAAGTATCTGTAGGTGTGAATGTGAGAGGGTATGATCATTTGTTTATTGTCCTCTCCGACTGGCTGGTGACCTTGTTTTCTTCTTTTCCTTTGGGCTCGTCCCGTTATGGGTTTCCACATGCCTGCCATCTTTTTTCCATGTAATCCTATCTACTGCATCTTTCTCTCAAACACCAACAGCCCTCATCTCTTCCCTTTTGCCTGGCAGCTCCATCCTCATCACACTTCTACCAAAAAACTCACTCTCATCTGGACATGTCCAAACCATTGAAGTCTGTGCTCTCTCACTTTATATAAAAAAAACATTTAACTTTGGCTGTCCCTGTAACTAGTTCATTTCTAATCCAATCCAACCTGCTCACTCCAAGAGAGAACCTCAAAATCTTTATTTCCACCACCTCTATCTCAGGTTTCTGTTGTCTCTTAAGTGCCACCATCTCCAATCCGTACATCATGGATGGCCTCACCACTGTTTTATAAAATTTGTGTACATGTTGTCATATGCCTCGTTTAGCCTTCGCCACCTCTACCTTTCCCCTACGTCACATCTCAATGTATTCCTTTCGCCTCTCCTCAGTCCTCTCAGTGTCCCACTTCGTCTTCGCTAATCTCTTTCCTTGTATGCCCTCCTGTACTTTAGGGTTCCACCACCAAGTCTCCTTCCCCCTTTCCTGCCAGAAGATACACCAAGTACTCTGATGCCAGTCTCTTTTGGCTGTTGTAGTCCAGTCTTCCGGGTTAGTAGCCAACTTTCACAGCGCTCCTCCTCTCACCTCTTTCCGAAAGACCGCCCAACATTCTTCGTTTCTCATCTTCCACCACATGGTCTTCTGCTCTACCTTAGTCTTCTAAAGCTTACCCCCCACCACCAGTCACCTTAAACACAACCATCATATGCTGTCTAGCTACTCTCTCCCCTACAACTACCTTACAGTCAGTTATCACCTTCAGATTGCATCGTACGAACATAATGTAATCCACCTCCGTGTTCCTACAATCACTCTTGTAGGTCACCCCATGTTCCTTCCTCTTCCAAAAAAAAGTGTTCACAATTGAAGTGTCCATCCTTTTTGTAATTCGATGCAGTCCGATGATCAACTTTGTGGTTGTGTCACTGGACTTGTGACCGGATGTCCTGGAAACTCGGGTGAAGAGAGGGGAGGAGATATCAATTGATCACCACATGTTGGAAAGTTGGCTCCAATGGTGGGGGAAGATGCCGGTCCAATGTGGCAGGCCCAAAAACATTGTGAGGGTGTTAAGAGTTATCGTTCATATATTTATTATGGACTTGCAACAAAGCCAAAGTATCACCCTTGCTTCGAAGAGCCTTGTTCACAGGACGAGCTCCTACACACAGATGCAACAGTAGAAGTGGCCAAGGACAACTCCATCATAACCAAAGAATGTGCCACATCATCAGCAAAAACTGTACCTTTGTTCATTTCATCTGCTCACCCCTCCTTTTGACCTTGTGTGTTTTCTCATAAAAAAAAGAAAAAAGAGCACGTCAGAGGCTGTTTTATAACGTGTTTGGAGACTGTAACTGGCCTGTCTCTCACGTCCTCTTGATCAGAAGACGACTTCTTGTCAGTTATTTGTGCTATTATTCCAGCAAGTTAGGTCATAAACCCAACATTTTCTTGGTTCATCGAGCCGGATTCCAAGATACCTGAGGATCCCAGCTTCAGAGTCGATTTCTAGGAAGACCGTGGCCACAGCAACACAGACCCATCCAGGGACTGGTCCTTGAACTCTCTAACTGGAATCTGAGGGTTGACGGTAATCCAACTGACAAGAAGACGTCTTGGTAAGAACAATTTTCTTACGAGGTATAAAAGGAGTGATTGTCGACAGGAAATCTGCGCGAAGGTGCGTCGCAGTCTCTACAAAGGTAATGTGTAGGAAGTAGAGTTAAATTCCGCGTAACGAGGGCGGACTCGTCTGTATAGATTAGTTATATTCCGTGTAAAGCAGGGCGGACTCGTCTGTATCGATCACAGTTAAATTCCGTGGTCATGAGGGCAGACTCGTCTGTATGTTAAAAGGTAAAGGAGGGAAAACTCGTGTGCACAAAAATTCCGTGGACCGTAACGAGGGCGGACTCGTCTGTATCGGTCAGTTAAATTCCGTGGTCATGAGGGCAGACTTGTCTGTACGTAAAAAGGTAAAGGAGAGAAAACTCGTGTGCACATAAATTCCGTGGACCGTAACGAGGGCGGACTCGTCTGTATAGGTTACAGTTAAATTCCGTGTTACGAGGCCAGACTCGTGTACGTACTTAAATTTCATGGAAAATAAAACACAGTTTGTATAAAATAACATCTAATAAAACTGCAGTGTAAACCGTGTGTGATTGTGTAAATGAGCGTTTGAGAGACAGGAAAGGAAGTGACGACTTGTTTGGCAGCAAAGGCAAGATTCCTCCGCCCTTCTGGATAGAAGCTTGAGGAATACCAAGCAAAAGTATTTAACATTCACCCTGTGTAATACAAAAACGCCAACTGTAGTACACACTAGGTGTAGTGTGTTGGCTCCAAATTCGAAAAATGGGGAAAAACATTGGTAAACAAAAGGAAAGGGACAACTTAACTTCGAAGGATTGGAAATTTGTCAAACTACAAAGCCCATATAAGCTAAAATATTTACATAAATAGATAAAATACAATCCTTCTGACCATCTTAATTCGCAACAAATAATTCATCTGAAAAATGACATAGATTGTAGAAATTAAGGTGAGCTTGCTAAAATGACCTAAGATGGGTAAGACGATACCTAAGGTTACAAGAGAAATTGTAACAAAGGTTACAAGAGAGAAAGGAGGCAGAAAAAGGAAAGAACAAGATAATGAATAGAGAAAACCAACCACACCCCCTACCCTGACTTACACCACCACACAGAATGACTTGATCAAAAGGAACTGACTTGAAATGGTCGTAAAGACTGGGAGGACTTCTATCTACTGTGCAGACTGCTGCACAAATGACCAATTTAGGCGACTTGTGACCAAGGATCCAAGTAATCAACCCCGACACACAAAATAGCGCCGACCTGACTATTTAGTGTATAGGACTTGAGACTATGGATGATGTTATCAATATGAAGAAGATGTGGAAAATTTGAAAATTCAGAGAGCAACCTAGCGTTTTACACATAGAGCAAATTACACTAAAATAGGAGGACAAAGACAAAAGAAGATGTGCCTTTTGAGGAATACAGAGTGAGAATGATAATTGTATTCAAGATTTACAGTGGGCTATAGGAAGATGGAGAATAGGCTATTTCAACAGCAGTTGACATGCTCTGCATGCAGTGTTAAAAGACAGAAATTACAGCTGGGTTAACGAACATTACATTGGCTGGCACATAGGAGGAATATGTTAATTATGCTCTCCATGTGGAGAACATTCTGAAAGATAAAAATAAACAGATAAGCTACAACTTTTATCTGCAACACAGATAATCTGGGGGCAGCAGTCACAAGACTCAGACTCCCACAGGCCTTGAAAGACAGACACTTAATGTTGCCACATGTGTCACTGTTTAAAGCATATGACACACATTCGGAGTGGTTGTGATGTTTCATCAGAAGGGACCAAAAAGCAACAAATTGGAAACCAGATGCGGAAAATTTGAAAAGTATAGGTTAGTGCAGGCCGTCACCTACTACAAAAGTGACCCGGTATCAACTCTTTTTAACATTTTTAAAAGAAGTCCCAGATTGCATATGGTCGATAGGACTATCAGATGTGGGACTTATTAGGGGTGCACAGCCTGCACAAATTAGACCAAAAACAGAATATAGTCTATTTATGAAACAATATCCATTAAAACCACATGCAATAGACGGCATAAAGCCAGTTATTGAAAATGCATGCTATAGACACCCAATATGCATTTGCAACATTGCAGGTTTTTGCGCTGCTCTGGAAGGAAAAAAATAGGAAGATGATTTCATCCACAACCAAAGTAACACATGCAAAATTGTTAGTTAATTTACTTAATGCAATGCAAATGCCAAAAAACTGTTACTGTATGCAAATGCCTCACACATCAAACAAAGATATGATTTCATTGGGAAATGCTTTTACTGATAGAATACTAAAGGAAGCTGCATTAAAAAAGATAAATGACAAAATTTAGATGAAAGACACATTAAGATATGCGCAACATTATAAAAAGACATCTATGTACAGACCTATCCTATAAATAGTTGGCTATTTTGAGCTATAATTTTGTCACATATCTCAAACAGGAGGGATGAGTCTATACAATCAACATATAACTTATGGAAGAAAATAAAAAAGAAATTGTAGGACATGTTTGACATGTGCAAGACATAATACACAAGGTAATTTGAGGCAATGTAGAGGATGGTTCCTTACAGCACAATATCTGTTTAATAACTATCAATATGAGTCTATTGAATTAGAAGTGAAGAAGAAAAGAAAAAAAGGGTTTGGTCATTATATACCCCTTTTCAAAATGGATCGAACTCTTTCCAACCAAACATGGCAACAGCTTTAAAAATATCAGAGAGGAATACTTGAGTTAATTTGTCTCATTGTAAGAAGGTTATTGATTTTGAAACCATTGTTAATACTAATGTGTTTTATTGGCTATTTGTAAGATAGCTGTTCTCATTCCCACTACCAAGGTCGCTGTAGTCCGGTTACAAAGGGGGTCGTGGTATTTAGAACCCTTCCGTCTCACTCCGGTGAAGAAAACACCCTGACCAAGGCATTTAGGGGAGTGAGTCTGCTATCATAATGGCAACTAAACAGTTAAATGTTGCTGTTCGGTGTTGGATTTTACTTTTTCTGCTCAAGTGCAACAGGCATTTCAAAATAATAATTGGGTTCTCATGGTAGAAAAAAGGCGTCACAGTGGCGCAGCTGTAAGGCCTTGGCCTCACAGTTCTGAGGACCAGGGTTTCGTCCCAGCTACTCCTGTATGGAATTGGATGTTTCCCCAATGCCTGTGTAGGTTTATTTCGAGCGCTCCAGTTCCCTCCCGCACTCCAGGACCGTGCACAATGGTCATTGCACTGGACTATTGCTCCAATGAACATTCAAACTGCTCTAAATGGTAGATGCCGCTGCATCCTTTACACAATTGTGAATTAAAAGAAGTGTTCTCTGTCAATTGACTGTCTGTCTGATGTCATACATATGTGTTGTACTAAGGCATCTCCAATAACTGGAGACAAATTCAATACTTGGCCAATAAAGATGATTATGATTTCATCATCTACGGTCCATAATATAATCAAAAGGTTCAGAGAATCTGGAGTAGTCACTGTATGTAAGTTGCAAGGCTGAAAACCAACAGTGAATGCCTGTGACCTTCGAGCTCTCAGGTGGCACTGCATCAAAAACTGACATCAGTGTGTAAACGATAACACCACATGGGCTAAGAAACACTTTAGAAAGCCAATGTTAGTAAATACAGTTTGGCGCTACATCCATAAGTGCAACTTAACAAGCCTTTTATCAACAACACCCAGAAATGCCGCCAGGTTCTCTGGGCCCGAGCTCATCTAAGATGGACTGATGCAAAGTGAAAAAGTGTTCCGCGGTCCGACAAAATCCCATCTCTAATTGTTTTTAGAAAATATGGGTGTTGCATTCTCCGCTAAAAAGGAAAAGAACCATTTGGACTGTTTTGGACTCAAAGTTATTTACATATCTGTGAAGGCAACATTAAAGGATAAAGTTCCATACAGGTTTTGTAGAAACAGATGCTGTTATCCAAGCAATGTTATTTTTATAGACTCCTCTGGTAATGTCAGCATGATAATGCAAAACCACATTCTGCACAACAGCATGGCTTTGTAGTAAAAGAGTTTGGATAGACTGACCTGCCAGCAGTCTACACCTGTGTCCTATTGAAAATGTGTGGTGCATTCTGAAGCGCAAAAATACTACAACAGAGTCCTTGGACTGTTGAACAACTAAAGCTGTACATCAAGCAAGAATGGGAAAGAATACCACCAACAAAGTCTCAACAATTTGTAAATGTAATGAAATGTTGATGTTCACACAATGGTAAATATGACACTGTCTAGGATTTTTTGGAATGGGTATTAACAATAAAATTCCAAGTTAAAGATTATTTGCTGCAAACAATGTTTATCACATTAAACTTAAAATATCTCATCTCTGTATTCAATTAAATATAGGTTGAAGATGATTTGAAAATGATTGTATTCTGTTTTTTAAACGTAACATCACAACTTCATTGGAATTGGGTTTCTAAATCTACAGACCATTGTTCAATTGCCAGGTTTTTGTGTTGTAAAATAATTTTGACCAAGATAAATCATCAAGGTTTATCCACCATACATGTAACCGGGATCTAGACCTAGTCCTAACCAGATTTTTTTGAGGGGGGTGAAAATAAACAACTGAAATTGCCTTGAATATTACTGACTTGGACTTGATGTTTAACTTGATGCTTTCTTTGCCAGGTCACCATTGCAGAAGAGATCTGATTTTTTACTGATATTTTACCTTGATAAATAAAGTTCAAATAAAATATTTAAAAAAAAATCTGTTCGCACAAGTACTCACTCCTAGAAATAGCATGTGTTCAGATTACATTTCAACACATTTACACTGGGACTGCACACACACCTACAACGATTTCATTCAGTATTTAAGTGAAAACACTTGCGTTGGGCCTTATCAAAACATTGTTTGCTTTACCTAGTAAAATCACTGAAAAAACCTGTTTGCTGACAAGACTTGTGGATAAAGTGTGTGCATGAAAGAGAGAGATACAGAATGAGAAAGCGAGAGAGAGAGCGAGAGCAAGTGAGAGAGAGAGAGAGAGAGAGAGAGAGAGAGAGAAAAGAGGGAGAACAGAATGTACCCCAAAAGATGCATGTTTAAGAGTTATTCTAACAGACAAAATAGTGCTCGTGTTGCCATATCCACAGCCAAACAACAGCAAAAACATACCCAACTTGCTGCAAGATGTTTTTATCAAGTTGGACATTCAGTTTTTAATGTAAACACAAGCCCAATAAAAAAAACTTTGTTTTCGGACATGCTATTTTCTTGTGTCATTTCATTGGTGACCTTCAGTCACAGATCGTTGTGGTCATCACAGTGGACTGAAGCTACGGGGCTTGATGCAGAAGTCGAAAAGTTAAAATAGATCACACACATTATTGATAACTGATGGTTGGGAACGATATAAAGATTATTAAAACTGAGTAAAAGTACCGTGGAGGAATGGTGGCACAGCTGTAGGAGTGTTGGCCTCACAGTTCTGATGACCCGGGTTCAAATCCTATCCCCCTTGTGTGTTTGGATGTCCTCCCCGTGCATGTGTGGGTTTTCTCTTCCAGGCACTCTGGTTTCCTCCCACATCTCAAAAACATGCATTAATTGGATACTCTACATTGCCCCTAGGTGTGATTGTGAGTACAACTGTTGTTTGTCTACATGCCCTCCGATTGGGTGGTAACCAGTTCAGGGTTTATTCCGCCTCCTACCCGATGACAGCTGGGACCGGCTCCAGCTCTCCCATGACCCTTGTGAGGATAAGCGGCTCATAGAATGGATGGATGGATAAAAGTAAAATTTCTTTCGACCATGCAGTAAATACTTGAGTAAAAGTAAAAAGGATCCAAAATATTACTTGAGTAATAGAGTAAATGTAACATGTTACTACCCACTTCTGGCTTGGAGGATGGGTGATTTCTGAAATGGCCATGCCAAAAGGTAATCCATGGTACGGCCAGAAGGAGTCAGAGTTCAGTGATCTCCACAAAGATGGACATTTTGTAACATTTGACAGCATTGCTTTTACCAAAACAGTAGGACGGAGGTCAACTTGGCAAGTGGAGGACTTGTAGGCATGGGTGATTTCTGAAATATCCATGGTAATCCAACAGTAAAATTTTAATGTAAGTGAGAAGGTCGGACAGGGCAAGACAGTGAGGATGGTCTAGGGCAGAAGGAAGCAGGAAGCTGCTGGTGGATCCATCTGGTGTTTGGTCAAAAGAAATTACATCAGTGAATAAAAGAAAACCGGTGGGTAAAGGCGGAAGAGAATGGAGTCCACTTGGCATTAAAAATTGCCAAGCAGGGAGAATAGTGAGTTGGAGTTGCTTTTGTTTTTAATGATTAAGGTTCTGTCACCAGATGGTTTAGCTTGAGTTAAAATGTCTTCATAGTTGTTAAGATGATGATTGCACATCATCTTAAGTAAAGGGAGTACAGCTGTCTTATATAGGTGTTCGATTTGTCAACCTATTTATTTTGATTGTCGCAGTACAGGAGTGATGCATGCTACATAGGTCAAAGATACATAACTGAGACTCAAATTTTACTGTTTCTCTTGCTTTCCAAAGAGTTTTTTTTGCTTTCCAAATAGACATTTTCTGCAGATGCACACACTCACAAGGAGCTCAAGTTGTGGCATGCAGTCTGCAATCCGCTCACACTAAATTTACAGTACCTTGTGAAAGTATTCGGCCTCCTTGAAGTTTTCAACCGTACGCCACATTTCAGGCTTCAAACATAAGGATATAAAATTAACATTTTTGTCAAGAATCAACAACAAGTGGGAGACAAACGTGAAATGGAACGAAATTTATTGGATATTTTAAACTTTTTTAACAAATAAAAATGTGAATAGTGGGTGAAGACGTGGTCATCGGGCGGCCGTGATTGGGTCACTTCAAGGACACCCGGCCATGACAGGGTCACCGCCGAGACGTGGAGATGGGTCGCCTGCGGCTCTGTCGCCCTAAAGCCTGGACGGTGGTTGGTTGCAGATCTGTCGCCAGAGAACAAACAGGGGGATTCAGCTGGGAGTCTAATTCATGCTAAACCCAGTCCATTAGGACAGCAACTTCAGCACTCCTCTGGTCTAATTGCTCCTGCATATGGTGGTAGAAGCCAACATAGACCTCGGTCCACTGCCCCTCTGTCACGTCCCATCGGAACGAGAGGTAGGACCCAAATGCAGGAACTCGGAAGACGCAAGGTAGTTCAAGAAGAGACACGTTTATTGTATGCCGAGGTCGGGGATCGAGCAGGCAGTCCGGCGCAGCAGCGGTAGTTGTGACGTCAGACGAAGACAACAGATGAGCGGACAGGCAGGAGTCGGTACACGGGGAAAGAATCAACGCAGGCAAAAGGATCAAGGAGTCAGTCTTGCAAGGTTGGTCGGAGAACGGACGGAGGTCGGTACACACAGGTTCAGTCAGGAGTACGAGAGTGCTGGAACGGGACATAAAGCTCAACGAACTGGCGGAGGACCAGTCGTCACCGGGTCCTATCTATACAGGGGATGATCAGCCCGCATGAGGAGCAGGTGTGCGCCTCCCAATCAGCGCAGCCGCGCGGGCACCTGCACAGCTCATGCTGAAGCGGCAGGATCATGACAGTACCCCCCCCCTCAAAGGCACGGCTCCCAGACGTGCCTAAACGAAAAAACAGACAATAACACAGGCAGGGGTGGACGGAAGGGGGTCCGGAGGAGGGCACGCCCCCCCCCTGAACCCCAGACTGGTGGCCATCCAGGCCACCAAACACGAGGCGTCTGGGTGGACCGGTCAGGAGGACGACCCGGACGCCAAGCACCAGGGTCCCCACGGGGGGATTCGGGCGGACGACCTCTGTGAGGAACCAAACGGCGAGGCAGGAACCAGAACGAGGGAGGCCACTGCTCCGGACGAAAACCTCCCACGCAAGACGACCAGGGATTGGTCGCCAACGAGGCCAGGTCCTGAAGCGGCTGGGCAAACTCAGGAGCGAAGAAGATGTTGGAGAGCAGGACCAGAGCCATGACTGCCACCCCGAAGTCTCTCCAGCTCCTGGGTGGCTCCACAGAACTCCCCAGCGCCGCCCCCTCCTGGACAGCAACGTGAGAAGGCAGCGCCATCGCCGCCCCCTCCTGGACAGCAACGTGAGAAGGCGGCGCCATCGCCGCCCCCTCCTGGACAGCAACTTGAGAAGGCGGCGCCATCGCCGCCCCCTCCTGGACAGCAACTTGAGAAGGCGGCGTCATCGCCGTCCCCTCCTGGACAGCAACTTGAGAAGGCGGCAGCGCCATCGTCGCCCCCTCCTGGACAGCAACTTGAGAAGGCGGCGCCAGTACCACCCCCTCCTGGACAGCAACTTGAGAAGGCGGCGCCAGTACTGCCCCCTCCTGGACAGCAACTTGAGAGGGCGGCAGCAGCATCACCAACTCCACCTCCTCCTGGACAGGAAAGTGAGGACGTGCCCGTCGCCGACAGAGCAGGAACGGGGAGCGACCGCGGGCCGGTCGCCGACAGAGCAGGAGTGTGGAGCGTCCGCGGGCCAGTCGCCACTGCCACTCCAGAGCACGGACGAGAAGCGGCTGTGGAGACGTCGCTACCTCCTGGACAGCAACGTGAGGCGGCGTCGGGTCGGTCCCCACTGCCACGTGAGCTTGCACTCCATCCGTTGAAACGGCAACGTGGGCGTGGCGCGGTGGCGAATCCGTTTCCAGGGCAACGTGAACCTGAGTAGGCGGAGAGTCAGTCGAAACTGACACGTGGGCGTGTCTCGGGAGCGGGTCAGTTCCGACTGCCGCGTGAACTCTGCTCGGAACAGCCAAAACTGCGACGTGCACTTGAAGTGGCGAGTCTGTTCCCACTGTGGCGTGCACTTGGCAAGGGGACGGGTCGGTTTCCACGGCAACGTGAATCTGAGTCAGCAGCGAGTCCGTCGCCGTCGCGACGTCAGCGTAGCTCGGCTGGTTCGCCAATCTTTGCCGGACCTGGGCCGTGAGAGCCGCCAATTCCACGCTCTGCCGCTCAATCTCCGCCCGCAGTTCGCGGCGGAACGCCTCGTGATTTGGCGGCACCTCCTCCCTCTGTGGTGGAAGCCTCGCCATTGCCGGGGAGGAGTGGGAGGACTGTGTCTTCGTTGCCGCGCAGCGAGAGACACCAGGGAGCGCCCGGCCGGGGCGTCTCCTCTGGCCGCCCCGCGGAGGTCCTGGGTAGATGGCCAATCGGGTTCCCTTGTACCAATTGGTGTACTTGGATCTACCGGGTGAAGATGCTCGGGTGCAGGAAACGCGGGAAGGCGGGGCAAACTGACTGGGATCAAAAGCCGGGCAAAGAGACACAAAATCAAAGTCGTCGGAGTCGTACTCAGGCAGCCGGTCATACAAATCGGGGTCCTCCTCATATTCCGAAAAGTCGGAGTCCAGAAGAATATGAGGAGCCGGACGGGTCGTGTTCGGGACGTATTCATACCTTGCTGGCGGAGTGTAAGACACGGAAGTGGAGGACGTCAGGGAGCCTACCCGGATTGGACAGGCTTGGTCCTCCGGCAGACGGTCTACCTTGCGTCGGTCCCGGCGACGGGTCTTTCCTGCTGGGTCCTGTATTGGCTAATTCGTTCTGTCACGTCCCATCGGAACGAGAGGTAGGACCCAAATGCAGGAACTCGGAAGACGCAAGGTAGTTCAAGAAGAGACATGTTTATTGTATGCAGAGTTCGGGGATCGAGCAGGCAGTCCGGTGCACGGGGAAACAATGCAGGCAGAAGTGTCAAGGAGTCAGGCTTACAAGGCTGGTCAGAGAACGGACGGAGGTCGGTACACACAGGTTCAGTTAGGAGTACGAGAGTGCTGGAACCGGACATAAAGCTCAACGAAGTGGCGGAGGACCAGTCGTCACCGGGTCCTATCTATACAGGGGATGATCAGCCCGCATGAGGAGCAGGTGTGCACCTCCCAATCAGCGCAGCCGCGCGGGCACCTGCACAGCTCATGCTGAAGCGGCGGAATCATGACACCCTCAAGGGCTGCAGACTCATCGTCCCTCTGGCCTGGCCATCGCTGGAGCAGAAGCGGGATTCCACTGTGGCTTGCCCATCAGCGCGGCGAGAGCGATAGTCTGCTGTGGCTTAGTCTCTGGCGAGACGTGGATGGAAATCAACTGGGTTCGGTCGCTGGTGAGATGTGGCCGGATGTTGGCGGTGGCTAGGTCGTCGCTGGGAAGGAAGAGATAGTCCGCTATGGCTTGGTCACCGGCGAGATGTGGACAGAAATCAGCTGTGGTTCGGTCGCCGGTGAGACATGGACGGATGTCGGCGGTGGCTTGGTCATGGCTGGGGCGGAAGCGATAGTCCGCTGTGGCTTGGTCGGACAGCAATGGGAAGTACAAGAAGGCACCCTACTTGGGTGTCTCCTCTGGCCGCCATGTGGATGGCTCGGATAGATGGCCCAACGGGTCCCCCAGAAAGGATTGGAGGAAGAGGACTTGGACGCACAGGACGAAGGCACTTGGGCGTTGAAAGCATGGGGCTACAAAATAAACTGACTGGGACTGATCACCGGGAGAGAAAAACCCAAGTCGGTCTCCGAGTCAGAATCGGGCAGCCGGTCGTATAAATTCAGGTCTTCCTCGTAATCCGAAAAATCTGAGTCCAGCAAAATATGTGGTGATGAGTGCGTCGAGTTCGGAAAATAATCAGGACACCTGGGTGGTGCAAATGGCGCGGGAAGCGAGGACAACAAGACGGAGCCCACCCGGATAATAGATGCTTGGTCCTCAGGCTGGGAGCGCCAGGAAGCAGGCAAACGGCATGTTTGATGGCGTGGCCGGTGACGCTGCGTCTTCCTTGCTGGGTCCTGTTCTGGCCAGTTCATTCTGTCATAAGACAGCGGCACGGGGGCTGACCCAAATGCAGGACTTTGAGGCAGGGGCATGATATTAAGAGTGGTTTTATTCCAGAAGGAGGTCAAACACAAAAAGGCAGTTCAAAAAAGGGTGGAAGCACAAAAACGCTAGGCAACAGGCAAGATCCAAAAATGTGCACATGGTCCGATGACTATGAGGCAAACTAAGAAACATGGACAAGATGTGGTCAAACTAAAGAGGCACAGGCTCGCGGTGACAATGGATTACTCTCCACTAAACTTGCGACTCACGCACAGTAGCGGAGTATCCCAGGATGCAGTAAAGCATAAGCAATGAACTGGCAAATGCCGATGACACTTGCACCACTTAAGTGCTTGGTCCATTTCTGTCCAAAATGCAACAAACTGTGACAGCCGCGTCCCTCACAGGAAGCGCCGCCCGCGGCAGTGGCCAGGTCATGCCCATGACACATGCATTAAATGGAGACTCTAAAATTGCCACTGATTGTGAGAGCAACTGTGTTATATATATATATATATATATATATATATATATATATATATATATATATATTATTTATTTATTTTTTTTTTTTTATGATACGTTGTGGCCAGGCATGGTGTCTATCTTGGTCTCAGGTCACTATGTAACCATGAATGTTTTACACTGTTGATAATTCAAAAGTTCCAAAATTACCTTGCTGAATAGACAATGTGTTGAAATAATTTTGGGGGCAAAATGTTTGCGTGAGAATAAATGTTCTCTCTGCCGAAGTTCTGTCAAGTCAAGCAGCTTTGTAAAACTGTACTTTTGTCCATGCGCCTGTCTGTCAGAAACCGCTCTTTTTACATTGTCAGAAGCCACACATGACTATTTTCTCTACATAAAAATAAGACTCTAATATTGTATTCTGATGATCCAATACCAATAGCAATATTTGGTTAATATCACATAAATTGAAAAGTTAAGCTTGTTGAGAATTTTTTTTTTTACAGAAGACTCACCCCATCTGTGGCATATACCCCATTTCATGTACTTTTCACTCATGGGCAGCATGGTATTCAGTGGTAAATATTCACTCATAGGTGGGAATTAATCAAGTTTATTCTACTACATCTCACGATACTTTTTAATTTGCTTTCACATTTTTTCTTTCCTCTCTGTGACATGATATTTAGACAATGGGTCTTTTGTTACTTTGTTTTCTTTATAACTGGTAAATTTATTCTCTTTGAAAGACAAATTATGTGATTGCATATATGGTCGAATAAGAACTATTTATGTTGTTATTGTAGCACATAAAAAAATACTTTCAGGACAATTAATTCCAGGATAGCAGCACAACAGAAAAGAAAAGCTATTCATTCACTTACAGCCAAATTTTAGGTTAGCTGATTTGCTGATGATTGTTCCACAGCGATTGATGGCCAGACACTGATAAGAGCCTGTGTCATGACTAGATTCAGGTCTGCTGATCACCAAATTGCCAGCAACCAGACTGTAACGGACATCCAAACCCAGCTGGACCTCAGTGCCATTCACCAACCACCTGTATGTCAAAAAGAAAGTAAAACAAAACATGCCATAAAAGAACATCCTATACACTTGAATATGATAATCATATCCAAATACAATTACATTACACAATTTACACTTGAAAAATCTCATGGCACACCACCAAACAAAAAGGTCACAGATGTTTCGACTGTATACTGAGATAATAATCTCATCTCATCTGTGTTAATCCAGGCCTGTTCAGTTCAACCCAAAGATATTTTTGCATTGTATGAATGGTGGGTGGCTGGGTAGCACGTCTGCCTCATCGTTCTGTGGACCGGGGTTAAAATCTGGCATCGCCTGGAAGGAGTTTGCATGTCCTCCCTATTGCTAAATGGGTTTTCTCCAGGTAATCCAGTTTCCCAAAAACCTGCAAGGTAGGTTAAAGGAAGACTCTAAATTCGCCGTAGGTGCGACTATGAGTGTCAATGGATGTTTTTTTTAATATGCTGTATGTGGCCTGCAATTTCCTGTAAACCCGTTCAGGGTATACCACACCTCTCACCTAAAGATAGCTGAATACCCTTCTAGCACTCCCGCAACCAGTCACATTTGAAAATTGTACGGGTGTGGTCAGTCATGCCCACAGATATAAAGTTACGGGTGGGGTCCACCAGTCGTAACAAATTTTACATGTGTGATTTTTTGTGCTAGACTGTGCAGATTACCAAGTGTGATAGCATGCCTGTCAAATCACAGTGACTGTGCAACCCTTGTGAGGATGAGTCATTTCTTGTGCCATTTAGTGGAAGTGCATTTGATAATTTTTGTGGTCAGAATTGGCCCAATGGTTGAAGTCATTTCCTGCCACTGTGGGGACTTTTGTTCAAGACCCTGACTGGGCCATTCATCAACATCTCCCACAGTCACGGCCGTGGTATCCTTGAACTGCTCCCCGGGTGTTTAAGGTGCTCCATCCACCAGTATGTTCCATGAACAACTATGTGTCCGTGTGTGTGTGTGTCTGCGCGTGCGTGTGCATGTGTGTGTGCACGTGTGTGAAAGAGAGGGAAAGAGAGAGAAAGATGGAGAAAGACAGAGGCAGACAGAGATGGAGAAAGAAAGAGCGACTGATGTTGAGAGACTGTAGAGTTTAAGTATACATCTTATGTGATTCAAATGTTTTTTCTTGTTTTATTTTAAATTAAAGGTCCATCCATCCATTTTCTTTGCCACTTATCCTCACGAGGGTTGACGGGGAGTGCTGGAGCCTATCGCAGCTGTCAACGAGCATGAAGCGGGGTAAGCTTGAACTGGTTGCCAGTAAATCGCAGGGCACATGGAGACTGTCAACAGCTGCACTCGCCTAGGGGCAATTTACAGTGTCCAATTAATGTTGCATGTTTTTGGGATGTGGGACGAAACCAGAGTGCCCGGGAAAAAACCCACGCAGGCACGGGGAGAACATGCAAACTCCACACAGGGGCGGGATTAAATCTGGGTCCTCAGAACTGTGTGGCCAACGCTTTACTAGCTGATCGACTGTGCCACCTAAATTAAAGGTCAATACATTTTTTTCCTCAGTTTTGTGTTAATTTCCAGTGTAAATGTGTCAGCATGGGATATGGTTTGTGGTGAATAACATTTTATTTTTTCATAGATGTGTGAAAAAGTATTCTTTCTTGGGAGGATGTGTGTCATCCATCAGCAATGACAGCCTCTTCTGGGACGCTGCAACTACCTGAAACCGTTTAAGGCGTGTGTTTATCACATGTTTAGCTATCACTCTCATGTTACATTGCTGTTTCAAGGATAACCAAAATATCTTTTCAATTTGACAGGGAGCAACATAAACAACTGCAGGTTCCACCTCACCCTTTAGCTCTCTTCTATCTCCTTATTTTGTTCTTTTTTTCTCTTCTATCTCCGCAGACAAGTCATTCAACTCTGTTCCTATACTTGTAACTGACCATTACACCAAGAGATGGACTCGGTTTGAACACAAGGAAATGTGGATGATGACTGGAGTGAACCACAATGTACATGCACCAAATGGGTGAGGCCGTACTTATGACCCTATGGCTCAGTGGCAGCAACTCCAGACTCTAAGAAGAATCTTATAAGAATCAATAAGTATCTTGCTGGAGCCTAAGCTGTGTGTTGAGGCGAGCCCGACCACGGTATGTCAAATCAGAATTTCTCGATGTTTCTCGACATTCCATGTCCCTAGACCTAGCTTCTTTAGCCTGGGGTCATACTGACAAGGTTCCCAACTTTGGCCACACCCCATCTTACATTGCACCAAAGCTTCTTGGCCCCTGCCACAGGTGGTGAGCCCATATGAAGAGGGAGCCAATACACTGTCTCTTCAGGCTGAACTCGGCCAAGCCTCCTTGGTCTTTGAGGCGTGATTTGTCCATCTAGGCACACGACAGACATAATATTCCAAGATGTGCAAAAAAATAAATACTAGGAAAATCTGATGCCTTTTAAGTGTCCAAGCCAACTACAGTAGTGAAGGTAATTAATCATTTTGTAATTATGAAAGTAGGGCGGCACGGTGGGTCAGCTGTAGAGCGTTGGCTTCACCATTCTGAGGGCCGGGGTTTAATCCCAGCCCTGCCTGTGTGCAGTTTGCATGTTCTCTACATGATGCCTGCGTGTTTTCTCCCACATCCCAAAAACGTGCATTAATTGGACACTCTAAATTGCCCCTAGGTGTCATTGAGAGTGCGACTAGTCTGTCTTCATGTGCCCTGCATTTGGCTGGGCACCAGTTCAGGACGTACCCTGCCTCCTGCCTGATGACAGCTGGGATTGGTTCCAGCATTCCCACGAACGTCGTGAGGATAAGTGGCTCAGAGTGTAGATGGATGGATGGATGGATGGATGGATGGATGGATGGATGGATGGATGGATGGATGGCCTGAAAGTGGGGATTTTAGATCCATCCACTTACCACTTATCCTTACTTGGGTCAGGACTGTGCTGAATCCTATCCCACCTATCTTCGGCCAGAAAGCTTGGTACACCCTGAACTGGTTGCCATCCAATTGCAGGATTTTAGATAAAGTAAATATTTACTGTAATTATCACTTGACCAATGCATAGCCATGCAGTAGGTTAGTAGTAGGGGCGATATTACAAGGATGGCCTATTAATTTTTACCAGGGTTCATGAGTGGAATTCAAATCAAGACCACAATTGGGGACGGGTGTGCCCCTACGCCAATTAGTAGCATCAACTCTCTGTTGATGCACCGCAATTCTTTTTGAAAGCTATTAAGGATTTAAAAGATTTAAAAGAATAAACAAATTTTTGTGACCATAAAAAAAGATATA